>NC_135552.1:8178493-8390993 GCF_964340395.1 Glandiceps talaboti
AATTTGATTTGATTTATCGTGTCCTCAGCAACAACAATACTTTTATCCACAGCTAATGCGATAATGCTGACGGTGTACAGTATTACGACTTGTTATTGTACTAATAAAAACGTTCCAGCTGTAGCTAGTACAGTTTTAATAGTAAATATGCAAATCATTTCATTCATGAAGGGTATCGTTGTAAAAGTATTATGTTGTTAGGAGCGACATCAATTGTTCAATTTAGATTTTTTTTAAAAACTAAATTATTTTACTAAGGCCTCCTACCCCACCCCAACTATTCCTGTCTGGATATAAAGGGAAAGTATCAATTATGTCAAATCATATGCAAATTAGGGTAAAATAGGTATGCATGAATTTTATTCAATAACGCAGCAGTTCTTGTCGCAACCACATAGAATACATGTATGTGTACAATATATCATTTCATTTGAACACTCACACTCACACAAACAGGCCTATAGACACAGACAGACAGACAGACAGACAGACAGACAGACAGACAGACAGACAGACAGACATAAGTTGTGTTTGCGCGGAATCATAAACATCATATTTACATTTGATTAATGTTACCACAGCTGTCACAAAAACGCACCTATATAATTAATTAAATTTCATTATCACATTTAAAATACGTGCAAATCTTCACCTGGGTGACGTCAAACAGGGCAGATCAAAAACCCATATCACCCCTGTTCTACAGAACTATTTTTTCTCTCAACTACTGTTCTACGCAGCGATCAAGTTATCGTAATAATTATGTGCTTTCAAAAAGTAAATGCACACATTACGTTACATTTATCCTTGAATGGATGGCATGAATCTGATACGTAGAGATACTTTTATTTTTATTTAATAAATTCTATTCTATCTGATTAAAAAATCAATGTAGATTATCTATGTAGCAGCCGGCAAGTTATTAATAAAGGTAAATTCTCACTAGTGGAAACATATAGTATTTTTATTTGACTTTATAATGAATGGATTTTTGCATATACCACTACCTCAGAACCTATTTGCTCAAATACACTTACATGTGCTACACATATTTTTTCATGACGCCCCATTCTATCAATAAATCTAGTTTGCACTACGATTAATATGAGTTTTTCATTGTCCATATTTAATTTGCAATGATAGATATGCATTTAGAAATTTGTAATGACTGACATATACATTATATAATAATCGTATTAACAGCCAATGTAATGACAGATATGTTCTTAAAGCTTTGTAATGACAGACATGTATCTAATAGTTGTGTAATTACATTTAACCACTTTCCCTTCAAAGAGCTGTAATGATAGACGTGTATAATTTGGAGTTTGGATGACAGATTTTTGTATTTGAAGAGCTGTTACAGTATTGACACAATCACTTACAGATGAATTCTAGCATTGTTAAGTTTCATAAATATTATAATAAAATAATGTTACTGATTAATCTTGTGTTATTCTGAAATATTTTGCTTTTACAGCTAATTTTCTGATAGCTTTCGGTAGTCTGAAATTTTACAGACAGACAGGCATCGAGACAGACAGACAAACAGACAGACAGACAGACAGACAGACAGACAGACAGACAGACAGGTAGGCAGGGAGGGAGGGAGGTAAGTAAGTAGAGAAAATGGACAGGTCGGCAGGCAGACAGACATACATACATACATACATACATACATACATACATACATACATACATACATACATACATACATACATACATAGACAGATAGGTATATAGACATATACCAGTTGAACAAGTTTCAAAGAATCGGCAATACAATTTGGAAACCAGTTACAAGTATTCTTTAATACGGATGGCGGGGTCATGTCGTATCTATATTCGGGTTCAGACATATCCAATATGATAACAAGGATGTAAGTTTTTCGGGGTGTTTTGTTCCCAATCCCAATGCGTGTTTCGATTTACTACATACATGTATTTAGAACCTATACGTGCAAGTGTTTCATATCATAGCACTCAAAAGCGAACAATGTCATATATTGTAACGTTTTGTGCGAGACAATACCAATCTTAGAGACTATGACTATTCATCCGGTACTTACCTTGTCTAGTACTGATCTTGTATTTGTTAAGAATAAGGAAACGACTCGAGACGACAACAAATTATTTCCTCTTCACTAGAGCGATTGGAATGTATCAATGGGTACTAAGGTATTCTCAATATACTAACTTATAATACTCATATATTGAGATGAATAGCAGATTTTTTCAATCAACACATGTACAACAGCTGCATAGTAGATTACAAACGTTTAGGCTGCTTTCACAAAACTTGGGGGGGGGGGTTTGTCAAACTCTCATATTATTTAGATCCCCCTTGCCATACTCAAAACATTTTTTCAAGTACCCCCGCCACCCCGCCAAAAAATCAAAAACGACAATTTATACAACACATGTTTTTTTATATATATACATATTCATAGATAACGAGACTACATTTTATCTCTATATCTATTTAACCAAGTTTATATTTATGCAAAGTTATATTTAAAAGTATACCAAAAATGGTTGTGTTCTATGTATATTTTGTGACTATGTTTGACATTAATTTGCATATGAAGTTTATATTGCAAAGTCATATGTAAAATGTGTACATTCAGTAGATTTTTATGAACATTTTTACAGACAATGTTAGACTTCTCGAATATCGTCAATCAGTTCACTACATATCTCTGCACATGTCCACTCAAGTTACTGTTTATCAGTAAGATTTCTTTCATTCTTTCTTTCTTTCTAAACAGCAAAGCATCCATATCACGGTCTTTCATGCACTGTACTAACACAGTTTACATAAAATAGTTATATATCGCAGAAACAAGTACAATGGAAAGGACAGTGCAATATTAAATACAAAACATTCAGTACAGTACAGTACAGTACAGTACAGTACAGTACAGTACAATACAGTACAGTACAGTAAAAAGGAAGTGTGGTATTAGATTGGGTGAAACATTACAACATTATATAAATTGACTGTTAGCAATGATGGGAGTTCTGTAATGGAAAGAATGAGAATAAGCTTTTGGAATATGACATACAGTCCTTGTATTACGATAGTGTATGGTATCATGTATGGTGATAGTGTACTATTATAATAGTATAGTATCATTGGTTCGGATTAGTGGTGAAAGCTACCGTCAGTCCGACTACAATATTGGTGTACCAGAGAGGAGACATGGACTTGAAAAGAGTTGTAATGAGTTACAAAGGAAAACAAGTCTGATGATCCTTGGTTTAAAATAACTTTATTTTCCGACGTTTCCGCTATACATCGAAGGCCGCCGTCATCGAATCTAAAAATGAACGAAATGAGAAAGTATATATAGATAAAACATACTGAGATTCAATGGAGTGAAATATAATAACTTAATGATACTAAAAGGTCAAAACTAGGATTAGGGTAAAACACCATAACAATAGAAAATAGCGGAATAAAATGTAATGAATGAAATAAACAACTGTATATGAAACCTATGACAGAACAATACCAGATTTAAACTGAATGCCTTACCTAAGGGTGGTCTTGCAATTTCATGATTTATGCAAGAAATGTAGCTCTATATCTGTGATTTTTCAAGTCCCAGTACATAAAAGCTTGCCATCTTCGAAATTCAAAACCCTCATAACATTACTATGACATATCAGAAAATTACATACTTCATGGTAAGCATCGTAACAGTTTAATAACTTTAATACAGTGAAGTGATACGGTATTAATGCCCTACTTCGTCCATTGGTAAAGTGTATACATTCCTGTTTCTACTGAGATTGACAGACGCACCATCTGCTCCAAATCCAATAAGTCTCTGCTTCCAGTTTTCATCAACTTTGTCACATATAGTTTTTGTCGCACTAAAACCATCACTGGCATGTGTGTGTTGAACTTCCTTCTGTCCCACTAAATTCACCACGAGTTTACAAGTCGGTTTGTCTACTCGTCGCATGTAGATTTTTTCACACTCCTACACAACTCTATCAATGTCGCCTTCAATCAAAATAGAAATATATTTAGCTTTGTTTCTGATATCAGTAGCCAAGTCATTCCTGATTCGTCCAGCAATTGTTCCGACCATCTCTGGGAATTTCTGAATGTTATCATAGGTTGGATTTAATACCACACCATTTTTTCTGAGCAGCAGCAGTAACTCGGAAATAGTGAAAATGGGAGTTCTTGTTTGGCTATCAGATATTTATCTTTATTTTCATTTCTGTTATTTTGTTATCACCATTTAAGTACTAGTTATACCAAGGGATTTCACCAAGGAACTGGCCGCCGCTGTTTTTGCTAAATATATGTCTTTGAATTCGCTCGAACGTGTATCACCAAAATGGAGTGTTCCGTGCTTAAAGTTAGTTTGTTTTTCAACCAATTTTCCCCGTTCCAAAGCGAAATCAGACTTCTCTTTTGAGAATTTACAATATCAACACCATAATCTGTAAATACTGCCATCTATTAGGTGTCTTCACTGGTATGGATGTTCATCCACTCAAGTTGTTCAAGCCATCGTACCAATTTTACATCTTTAGATTTTCAAGACTGTGACGATTGAACTTTTCAGGCCACCACATTTGAAACGTCGCCTGTTGTCCTGTTGCGATTAGCGGGTTGTGCATCATCTCCATCACTCGTACCTGACGTGTGTATAGTAACAGATTTAAGTTCAATTTAGCTAACAATTTTAGAGAATATAATGTTGATACAATTTGTTAACCTTAAACCGGTACTAACTGCAACTAGGATATTTGTTTACATCAAATAACCCAATATATATCCACTACAAATTAGTCAATTATTTAGAAAAACTAAGTGGTAAATTTTAGAAATTTTAGTGTAGTAGTGACAAGTATAAATCTTGACTAGAGTGAAAGCTTGGTTTTGAATCTGTCACCATGTTAAAATTATACTGGTGTAATCGGGGTATCATTTTTAGATCAGACAACGACAATGTGTACTTTTTAATCAGTTGTCGATATAATCTATAAGTATGCACAGGTTAAATCGTGGGATTCTGGCTCACAAATTACTAGGATTTGATTTATCGTGTGCACAACAACATTAAAATACATTTATCCACACCTAATGCGATAATGTTGACGATGTACAGTATTACGACTTGTTATTGTACTAATAAAAACGGTTAAACTACGTTCCTGCTGCAGCTGGTACAGTTTTAATAGAAAATCTGCAAATCATTTCATTCGTGAAGGGTGTCGTTGTAAACGTATTATTTTGTTTGGAGCGACATCAGTTGTTCAATTTAGAATAAAGAAAAACTAAATTATTTTACTGAGGCCTCCAACCCCCCACCCCCCACTCCCCTTCTAACTAAATTGGCCAGTTTGAAAATTGCTCCAGACAACGCAGTCAATTTTATTCTTACACGTCAGAGTACAATTTTTGTGATGACGTAACGAAAAATGATAAAATAACCCCTTGAAAGGTGCCGTAAAAGAAGCTGTGGTTTACGACGATGACGCAAGTGCACATCTGATAGTATTGTTTAGTACTATACAGCTAGTATGTAGTGAGGAAAATGTCCTTTTGTGTACACTTTACTGTATGTTAGTGCCAAGTATTTACTATAAACTAATATAGCAACAATTCTTCCATTTCTCAATTTTGACATTTGATAGAAATATTTGTATTTAGGGGTAACAAAACAGACCCAATAAAAGTAAAATCATTTTATAGGATGGGAAGGAAATTACACAACTCCCACCTCTACCCCCAAATTTGCATATCATTTTGTAGTATTCGTATATAACTGTAACTATAACTATAACTGATTCAATGACACTGTATTTGAAGAGGGTTAATTTTACGTGTAGTCGAGAAATTTCTGTGAATATGTTTTTATAATTAACATTATCCAAAAATACAAAAAAAAAATCGTTTGTTTCCGATAACATGACTTCAGAAATTTGGATAGGTAGATCGAAATTGTATTTCATTTTATTTATTTATTTATAACTTTTTTCTTTTCTTTTTTTTCTTTTCTTTTTTTTTGGGGGGGGGGGGGTAAATTGCTTCAACCCAAAGACAAGATACTCGTTTGTCACAATAGTTTGATGAGGTGTATCAGGATCCGGAATGTGAAGTAGATGAATACAATATGCATCCTGTACTTTTGTAACTGTATAAAGTCAACTTACATTGGGTGTTTCCGGAATGGAGATTCTTTTAAAGAATTCTCGACGAAAGATACTTTGACAAGAACATTTACACAGAACTAAAGGTACATTGTCACTAGTTTTTGGATGTAAAAATGCTGAAACTAGGGTCGGTCGGGGTATTGAAAACATATAGTATTTTTATTTGACCTTAAAATATAGTGAATGGATTTTTGCATATACCACTACCTCAGAACCTGTTTGCTCAAATACACTTACATGTGCTACACATATTTTTTCATGTAGCCCCATTCTATCAATAAATCTAGTTTGCACTACGATTAATATGAGTTTTTCATTATCCAGTATTTAATTTGCAATGATAGATATGCATTTAGAAATTTGTAATGACTGACATATACATTATATAATAATCGTATTAACAGCCAATGTAATGACAGATATGTTCTTAAAGCTTTGTAATGACAGACATGTATCTAATAGTTGTGTAATTACATTTAACCACTTTCCCTTCAAAGAGCTGTAATGACAGACGTGTATAATTTGGAGTTTCGATGGCAGATTTTTGTATTTGAAGAGCTGTTACAGTATTGACACAATCACTTACAGATGAATTCTAGCATTGTAAGTTTCATAAATATTACAATCAAATAATGTTACTGATTAATCTTGTGTAATTCTGAAATATTTTGCTTTTACATCTAATTTTCTGTTAGTTTTCGGTAGTCTGAAATTTTACAGACAGACAGGCATCGAAAATGGACAGGTAGGCAGACAGACAGACAGACAGACAGACAGACAGACATACATACATACATACATACATACATACATACATACATACATACATACATACATACATAGACAGATAGGTATATAGACATACACCAGTTGAACAAGTTTCAAAGAATCGGCAATACAATTTGGAAACCAGTTACAAGTATTCTTTAATACGGATGGTGGGGTCATGTCGTATCTATATTCGGGTTCAGACATATCCAATATGATAACAAGGATGTAAGTTTTTCGGGGTGTTTTGTTCCCAATCCCAATGCGTGTTTCGATTTACTACATACATGTATTTAGAACCTATACGTGCAAGTGTTTCATATCATAGCACTCAAAAGCGAACAATGTCATATATTGTAACGTTTTGTGCGAGACAATACCAATCTTAGAGACTATGACTATTCATCCGGTACTTACCTTGTCTAGTACTGATCTTGTATTTGTTAAGAATAAGGAAACGACTCGAGACGACTACAAATTATTTCCTCTTCACTAGAGCGATTGGACTGTATCAATGGGTACTAAGGTATTCTCAATATACTAACTTATAATACTCATATATTGAGATGAATAGCAGATTTTTTCAATCAACACATGTACAACAGCTGCATAGTAGATTACAAACGTTTATGCTGCTTTCACAAAACGTGTGTGTGTGTGGGGGGGGGGGGGGGGGGGTTGTCAACCTCTCATATTATTTAGATCCCCCTTGTTATACTCAAAACATTATTTCAAGTACTCCCCTTCCAGAATCAGTAATTTTGAAGTACTCCACTCCCTACCCCGCCAAAAAATCAAAATCGACAATTTATACAAAACATGTTTTTCATATTTTCATAGATAACGTTATCAGTCTGTAAAACAATTTCCAAGACTACATTTTATCTCTATATCTACTTAACCAAGTTTATATTTATGCAAAGTTATATTTAAAAGTATACCAAAAATGGTTGTGTTCTATGTATATTTTGTGACTATGTTTGTTAATAAGTGGAAGCATTTTCCAAAGCTGGTTCAAACTTGATTATTTTGTTAAATTGGTACAATAAATCGGTTTAAAGGCCAGTTAGCCAAGTGACCGGTTTGTCAAGGTTATTCACCCTGGTATTAGGGTAGGTTAGCAGGGAAGACGTTTCGGACCGGCTGTTGGGGTCCTTCATCAGTCGCCGTTATGTTTAACAAGACAGCGTTCTGGCATTTGTTTGCCTTAAAATTTAATTGTTCATCAAGCAGAGATGCTAGTATTTCAATCACATTATGGTCAGCAAGGCTATTTCAGCCTTGCTTTTAGAGGCAGAGGACTTCAGTTTAGTTGTGTGACAAGTATGTCTTTAAGATTTTTGTTTCGTTCTTTTCTGTGCTATGATTGGTTTGGTCGGGTAGAGTTGGTTCAAGGTTACATTATTTTCTAGCAGTTCCCAACGTTTTGTTAATGCGTGTTTAAGTTTAGACGCTTTGATGTTGGGACTATATATGTTGTTTTGAAGACTAGAGGAATGACTTGAGTTGGTGTCCAATTTTGGAGATAAGTCTCCCTATTCTCATAAAGGACCTGACGAGCGAATTACTTCTGATTTGTTGTATCCTCTTCGTGTCAATTTGTTTATGAAGAATTTCAATTTGTTTTGGAAATCTTCTTCGTTACTGCACGTTCATACCTCATTGTTTCGCCTTTAATAAAAACCATTAAAGACCGAATTTGGGTGACACGATTGTCTGTGGAGGTACTGAAAAGTGTCAGTCGGTTTTGGTGTAGTCTGGATGACCAGAATGTGGTTTCTATAACCACACATTGTATAAATCGTAACGATCGATACTGTATATGAACTAGACTAGTTTGGTGTGAGTCTTGATATCCAACCCGTTGGTTTGTTTGAACCTATGACCTTTGTAAATCACCAAATCTAGGCATACCACTTCCTTTTCTGAGCTGACCAACGAAAGTTTTAATGTTGGGTGCATTTCATTTATCCTTTCACTCAGAATATTGAGTTCACTTTGTGTACCACCGAATAGCATGAATATGATATCTCTGAAAAGTGTCCAAAGGGATATTTTATCCATGCATGTGTCATAGTAACAGTAGTAACATCGTATGAAAATGATGTCACAAGGCTGACTTAGGTCTCAAAATAAAATACATCCATGCAGGTTTAATTTCGTGTTCATGATCAAGTGCAAAATTGTGCGAAATTCAAAATGCGCGAATAATTTCAGGGTTCACAGTATCACTATTCTATTACTGTTTTCAGTCACAAGCTAAGATGTAAGCGAAATGACAAATGGTAACAGTTCGACATTGGTATTAAATGATTGAGTCATCATTCACTTGAATATAGGAGAAACAAAATTGATTAATTATGTGGGCATTGAATGCAAGGTATTGTCCAATCAGAAATTATGACTCCTTAGGATGTGTTAAAGTGTTTCAAAAATTATGTCGTGCGCACGAGAAACTATCCTGTGAGCACGACTTATAGTATGTCGTTCTCACAAGATAGTATTGTTGCTATGGGTTCGTTAATGGTATTCTCTTTCGATATAGCAACTTAACTTCTAGCAGGGAATTAGCTAGCAAGAGGTACTCTCAGAATCACTGCACAGGGACTAGACCAAAATATGACTACAAGATGATTTATTGTTCAGCACTGGCTCAAACACCACTTCAACACAGGTTCGGGAGATATAAAATCTACCCAACAAGTCCCAAGCTCCTATCCATCACTCCACCCATCTCTCTCCATCTAGTTACAATAGTTATCCTATCTTATAGCCCAGAAAAGGGGCGTCTCTCAATATGCAAAGCATATTAAAATCATATCACTATTTACATTCAAATGTCCAGCTTGACTTTACCAGCTGTTGATTGGATAAAAGTCCTCAATATCTACAAAAGATCACATGATATTCAAATTATCATTGCCACGCATCAATGTTCGTTGCCATCTTAACAAATACTTTCTATAACAATATATTCTTATGACAGTCAATGCCGACTATGAATGCATACAAATTCTATTCCTTTGAAATTGTAATAAGTTTGTTTGACATTTAGCCGACATCGATGTCTCCAGACATCCAGTCTCTTCTTTGAAAGCTAATCTAATGGTTCCCTTTGTTTCAAGCCCAGCACTCTAACTTGAACTTGATACTATAACTAACAAAAGCTATAATAACATTACCGGAGATTAGGTTTTAGATACTTATTGTTCTCGCTACTAATAGCATTTTCCATTGTTTCTTCTAATTGTATTCTTTTGTTATTCACGTGTCTTTGTACTTGATTGGAATGTTCCCTTTTGTAGTTATAATTGTGTGTTGGTTTTGCTAAAGTGCTTGGCCAAAAACAATAGGATCCATTATATCGATACATTTGTACTTCTGTATTAGAATTTCGCCTGTTTCCAAATTTATCAACCTAAAATCAGTTAATATCTTTTACTATATTTTCATATAAAAAACGTATGTAACACTCCCTTCATTTCAAGCAAAACGTCCCGGTTTGCAGTGACAGCAATAAAATGATATATGTAACACTCCCTTCATTTCAAGTCTTAGTCTATACAACCACCAAGTAATACAAAATAGTAAAATTCAAAAGTTGAAAAAAAAATGTCTGAAAATACAGTATACCATCACCATGATACAATAGGTCATCGAAAAGAAAAGAAACTGTAAATATAAAGTTCACGAAAAAAAATCTTCAAACACATAGTTTACAAGTAATAAAAATAACAAAGATTCGATTAAGAAAATATTTACATGGACGTCCAAAAAAAATAAAAATGGCCTCGTTCGGCTTTCATCGTTATAATAAAACTAGGGAGCAGAACGAGCATAATCGTAGGCAGATTTATCGCTGTCCAAGCTTACGTTAAACCCGCTCATATCATAATACGTCCCTTCATCTGTACTAGTAATATCTTTACTTACATTTTGCGATTCTTTGACGCTCATTATACTCAATTCTATGTTTTCCTTATCACCAGTAATATTCTGTAAGTTAGTGGGCGCTTGCGGCTCTACATCTACTTGATGCGTTTTACCTAAACCTGTAGGGATTTGCGCGCTTGCCGTGGACGAATGTCCATCACTAAACTTATCTACACTAACCTTCTCTAGCCCTGCTAGACGCAGTGCCAAGTGCCATATGCCTATTTAAAAGAAGATTTTGGAAAAGACAACGATATGTTATTTCATCATTCGCTAACCATTTATATCCCATATTTAGAGGAAGAAGATCCTATTTACACAAACACACATCACATTTTTACTCATTTATACATAGTGTCCGGATCCCAGGACGTTTACTTTCGCACTCATTCATTATAGTGACTTGTCACTCATACACAGGATTTTCTTCTTCCTTTTAAGTTATTAAGGTATATTGAATCAGACTTATTTAAATAACGCAGCCACTGTTGCCTTGCCAGTAATCTTAACAGGATTGCGTTTAAGGTATTGTTTAATACTTCTATTTAAATTATTTTCGATCTCCCAACTATTATGTTTTGCTGAATAACCCTTCCGTCTAACTAAATATTTCATCGTTCATACAGATGAATCGATAAAATTCTAATAAATATGAAAATTTCTCGATAAACTCCGAAATCATAATTACATTTGTAATGGCCTTTTTACTGATTGTATCGCTATTAATTAGACAAAGAACTCTTGATCTCCTGACTATTCACAGAATCAACGCCCTACCTCAATGTATCTATTGAATATATTTTCCGAAACAAAAGGCAAATAAACACTTTAACTTGACTATCTTTAACCTAAAATAAAATTATGGAACATTCCTGTAGTTCCTTATAAAATCAGACCACTCCTTGGGTCATCTCAACTATAAATCGACCTCTCCTTGGGTCATTAAAAAGAGACAGCTACAACGTTATCGGTATTTTCTTCATCTTTAACTTAGTCAAACATTTTCTCTAGAACGCCTCAATAGACTATAAATTCTGTGAATGACAGTGATCAAATGTTGTCCCCCTAATTATGAGCAATAATTTATTTCTGACCAAAAGTGTATTATTTCTAAATCTGTCTATATCTCCATGGTTTAACAAGTCTACATCTTATTACTAACACGCCTGTTGTCATAAATACAGTCTATTATTTAAAATATAAATCCTATCAGTGTAACTAGCGAATATATTCATCCATTAAAAGACAATGAGAAACTTCAAATCGACCACTCCTAGGTCATTTTAACTAAACACTGGCCATCGTCTGGGCCTAAAATATCACATCGACCATCTCTTGGTCATCTTACTTTCAAAACCACATATAAAAACTTGAAAACTTAAGGATTTCTCACGTCGTGATCTTTGGTTGAATATACTCTCTAGAACAATTAAACAGAATGACAATATCCTAAATTAAAAGAACAGTAAACTATCTTCTGAACACATTATTGAATACATCTTACTTGATAAACTGTCAGTGTTCGTAAGTTGACAAATGTTCCCATCGATCTCTCTTCATCACTATCTCTGTCCTCTGCTGCTATATTTGTCACCATCTCAGTCGTCCTTTCATGGTGATATGCACTTGCATAGTCACTGGGGGATCTGCTTATAACATAACTTTTCCATTCTTGGTCATGGTCACCAGTTTCTGTGTCTTCTGCTTCATAGTTTTCGTAATTTACAACGACTTCTTCGTAATCATTTTCTCCCATGTCAAGATCGATTCTTGGCAACACCTGTTCTTCAGCATCAACTTGTTGTTCGGCATTCTCTGGTTGTGCAGCCATTTTCGTAGATCTTCTTGTGCTTAAAATATCTTGTCGTATATTTGGTCAGTTTGAACAGGGCCCGGATACGCTACACCAAATGTTGCTAGCGGTTCGTTAATGGTATTCTCTTTCGATATAGCAACTTAACTTCTAGCAGGGAATTAGCTAGCAAGAGGTACTCTCAGAATCACTGCACAGGGACTAGACCAAAATATGACTACAAGATGATTTATTGTTCAGCACTGGCTCAAACACCACTTCAACACAGGTTCGGGAGATATAAAATCTACCCAACAAGTCCCAAGCTCCTATCCATCACTCCACCCATCTCTCTCCATCTAGTTACAATAGTTATCCTATCTTATAGCCCAGAAAAGGGGCGTCTCTCAATATGCAAAGCATATTAAAATCATATCACTATTTACATTCAAATGTCCAGCTTGACTTTACCAGCTGTTGATTGGATAAAAGTCCTCAATATCTACATAAGATCACATGATATTCAAATTATCATTGCCACGCATCAATGTTCGTTGCCATCTTAACAAATACTTTCTATAACAATATATTCTTATGACAGTCAATGCCGACTATGAATGCATACAAATTCTATTCCTTTGAAATTGTAATAAGTTTGTTTGACATTTAGCCGACATCGATGTCTCCAGACATCCAGTCTCTTCTTTGAAAGCTAATCTAATGGTTCCCTTTGTTTCAAGCCCAGCACTCTAACTTGAACTTGATACTATAACTAACAAAAGCTATAATAACATTACCGGAGATTAGGTTTTAGATACTTATTGTTCTCGCTACTAATAGCATTTTCCATTGTTTCTTCTAATTGTATTCTTTTGTTATTCACGTGTCTTTGTACTTGATTGGAATGTTCCCTTTTGTAGTTATAATTGTGTGTTGGTTTTGCTAAAGTGCTTGGCCAAAAACAATAGGATCCATTATATCGATACATTTGTACTTCTGTATTAGAATTTCGCCTGTTTCCAAATTTATCAACCTAAAATCAGTTAATATCTTTTACTATATTTTCATATAAAAAACGTATGTAACAGTATCTTGTGCTCACAAGATAGCATCTCGTGCTCACAAGATAGTATGTCGTGCTCACAAGATAGTATGTTGTGCTCACAAGATAGTAAGTCGTGCGCACAAGATATTATGTCGTGCTCACGAGATTATTTTTTATTTTTTATTTTACAAAATGTCCCTTACTGGCTTTCATAGAATTCCATTTTATGTCTTTAAATTCTTTACAATTCTGAATTCCGCCACCCACACTCTATAACTTTCATATTTTTCTTTCTGTCGTGGAATAGGATACCGTCCAAAAAGTGATAGACCAGGTCTTTTACAACCGTAGGCACACATTCGTTTGGACAGGATGCGGAACTGCCATCATGACTTCGGACACAGAAAAGTGTTGTGAAGGTTTCAGGGTACACTTCCGATATCGTCTTGTCTCTCACGACGTCAGTAGTATTAATTGTAGCAGTGTACCCATTGCACACAAGACTGTTATCATTCTTGCCTCTTAGTTGTAACTGAAAACAAATTGAATGAGGATATTACTTTTAGAGACAGGGAGCCTTCAGTAATTATAAATTGAGGAGGGCCGGGAAAATTGGGAGGTGGGACTGATTTACAGTATGACAGGAATGCTGCACACAGAGAAAAAAACTGACAAAATGACAGGAGTGCTGCCGATACAGAAACACTGACAAAATGACAGGAGTGGTGCAGACACAGAAAAACTGACAGAATGACAGGAGTGGTGCAGACACAGAAAAACTGAGAAAGTGACAAGAGTGGTGCAGACACAGAAAAACTGACAAAATGACAGGAGTGGTGCAGACACAGAAAAAACTGAGAAAGTGGTGCCGACAAAAGAAAAGACTGACAATATAGCAGGAGTGGTGCCGATGATGATGTAGCAGACGATGCCAAAAGATTTCTAAAACACCACTGCTTTACAAGTAACCTTTTCTAATGGAGGGCTTATCACACTTGGCGTTGATTGTTTCAATTAGACTTTCCAAAGACTGTAATTGTTTATATTCAGGGGTCTTATCAATTGAGTTTATCTTGAAAATCGCAGTTGTTTCTATTCCTTTCACGCTGGCCATTTGAATTTCATTCTAAAATTGGCTTCTTGGGGATGGGCTACATTTATGGAAATTAAAGAAATAGAGGATCACATTTTACTATGACAAACAATAGCGTCGACATTTTTGGTAACTGTTAAAGAGATTATGGGCTCCTGACTTTAATTGTGTCCCATAATTGCCCGACCCAATGCAAAAAAAAAGAAGCTTTATTCAAATCAGGATTTGTCTATTTCTATGACTGTATTTCAGGGAGGTTGCACGATGCAGAATTGGTGAAATGATCTTTTCTGGGTCCCCTAAAAATTAAGAAATACTTTGACACTATCGTATAATTACTTTGTGTCTCTTGCATTCAAACTTACTCGTCCATTTTGTAGGAGACGTTCTCCATCGTCCATTGGGTTGTCATGGCTGCCAGTAACCTCAACCCTGATTCTCACTTTCATGTTTCCGAATAGTGTGAGCGTCTTCAAGACATCGGTTAAATCAACATGGTACTTCCCATCCCGGATCGTCTGGTTGTTTACTGTAAATTCCAAATGTTTAACGTGTTTGTCGTAGATTTCGTTAACACTTCGCTTAATTTTAACATCAATCAGCACCCTTCTCGCTTCATCGGACAGCTTAAGTGACGTCTTCAATGACATATGTGTGTACATCATATCTTCACAGTTAAGATAAAACTCGAAATAACCAACGCCCGATTCACCGGAAGAAAATACTAGAAAAAAAAGAACAGAAAGAAGGATTCAAAGGTCATTTGATTTTCCAATTCAAGCCAATACACACACACACACACACACACACACACACACACACACACCGACCTACCTGCCTGCATGCATGCATACATACATACATACATACATACATACATACATACATACATACATACATGCATACATGCATGCATGCATGCATGCAGGCAGGCAGACAGACAGACAGACGCACGCACGTACGTATGTATGTATGCATGCATAACAGTCGTGTGTACAAATGAATCAAAATCACCAATCAGTCATCAAATAAATTATCAAAATAAGTTTAACAGCTGACCGCAAATTTAACATTGTATGAATAAAATTTTAGTGTCTGGAAGAAAATGTGGCTGTGAAAATATAAAGTCAGAAACTCTAGAGAAATTGATAAAAAAGGAAAAGGAAACTAACTCAGGTGTTATCTTGAAGAAGGGTCAGCGATGTTTAAATGCTTTGAAAGTTTTCTTGATTTAAAGGTTGTCAGATTGTCTTTCTGTAGTCTTTTGGAGTTCTGGCCTTCAACTCAGCCGCCAATAGATCTAAACACGGGTACTGGTGGAATACAAACACAAACTCACTGTGGTGACGTGGTAATAGTGGGAAACAACAAATGCCTTTAAAAACTATCAATGTGGTGGGATCTTACTACAGAAAAATTCCCTGTCTCTAGTGGGATTCGAAGCCAGTACCTAGTGGACAATTAATATCCTGCAACATACTGTATTTTTTTAAATTCCGTGTACAACTTAAGAATGTGTTCAATTTGTTATATGTTCCCTCAAATTCAATCAATTTGACCACGTTGGGATAAATAGAGTTACATATTGATATTAATATTGATGTAATTTTTTGAAAGTAAACGTTAAAGTCAGCTTCTATCTCCAGTTAGAATTATACAGTAACATGTTAATGGGTTTTTTAATTCAATCATTCACAATGTTACGTAGCATTGCTTTCACAACGTTCATCCCGACCGAGATACGCGTTTAGAAGTTACTGTTAAAATGAAGCTTTTCAGAGCTCCTCACACGCGTGAACTGAAAAATTCTCCAGTCTGGGCAATTTATGTCCAAACACCTAGCTTATTTGGATGTCTTTGAGAATTGATTTGTCGTCTGTTTTGTTAGTAGTTCATTTCATAGAAAATTATTTACTCGTTCATTTTCTTTTTCTAAAAGTATGTACCGTCCTGTTAAGTGTTCTTTCCGTTCATACTTGACAGACAGACAGACAGACAGACAGACAGACATTTCATATTAAGATATATAATATATATATACAAGTTTAATGTCATACTTACCAAATTCAGGTTCAGCAATAATATTCGTCTGTTCTACGTCTCGCTTGATTGTCAAGGGTTTGGCGTCACTTTCATCTTTAAAATGGAATTTATCTAGACTTTTACAATACCCAGTGGTAAACATAGAAAGGTATATAACCATGCAGACAACTAACTTCGATAAAGTGTTCTTTTCCATGATGTTTGGTCTGTCGTTGTCAAGCAGGACTCAGTTTTGCGCAGTGGTAAGTAGATCTGTTAAGTTATGCTAAAATTTCGTCGGGCAACCGCTTTATATATAGACGTCGAATATCGAAAAGTGGCGTTGGTGTCCCGCATCCGGAATCAACTGAAGATTTTCGGGATTGTCCCTTTCTCCCTTCTCTAGGATATGTACTAGCCTTTTACTGTCGTTGTACAATTTCTCAAAATAAACATAAACACCCCCATGGCTCCAGTGATAAGCACAAATACATACGAGAACACACGATTGAAACGATAGCCTTTGAGGTGCTGTTGTTCCACTATTTAATACTAGAGGACACCCCAACCCGACTCCAAGACAAGTGTCTTTGAGGGATTTAAATTAATTTCAATAACGATACGCGTTTTGCTGAACTGCCTACCTTAAAAAGCTTGTTGATTCAATAAAAGACTCTTATAAAGAGGAACTGTGTGAAAATCATAAAGAAAGAACTGGGACTGTACAAAGGAAAACATCAAGACGCAGTCTTTGCATACAGAAGTATATATTTTGTTTTAATATAATTCCTTGAGTTTTAATACTAGTAAAGAGTCGGTCACATACTCAGAGTAATACAAACAACCATAATAGCATTATACTGTTTTTCCCAACTTGTATTTTTTGTGTTTAGTCCAATTTCTCCAGGTAGACAGAGGGTTGCTTTTATTATTGTCAAATATTGTCTGTTAGACAGAGAGTTAACTTTATTCAGGTAGGCGTTTAAATGCTATTTGTCCATTTATAACATTCAGTTTCTTATTTCGATTTCGATGCACGTCAAACAAGCGTAGGCATTGCTTTGGTCAAATTATAGTACTATCGTGGAATATCCCGAGAAATGGGGTTACTCGGAAAAAAGCTAGACAGGAGGTGTTCCTGCCGGATTGTAACATCTATCCCATTTTTCATTGTTACAACGATATGATTCATTCTGTAATCAAGGGATTCGTGCTGATGGAAACAAAAATGTTGAGAACCAAGGCTAACGTGTTTCCTCTCACAATGATGAATCCTTGTATTAAATCACAGACCCTGCAGGTTCACACCATAAAAGGCTACTTAATTACAATCATGGGAACATTTTGAACCTTTGCCAAACACTTCTATGTTAGGAATTGGGGAGTTTTCAGTGGTGGGTTCAAATATAGATAATTGGGGTCTCCCCTCCATTTGCCATGGTTGAAAGCATAAAGCCCAGTCATTGTACAATTTTGCGGAGGTCAGTGTAGATGAACCAAGCAAAGCAGTAACAAATGAAGTGGAACACTATTATTATTCAAATTGTAGAGTGGAGTGGGGTGAGACATATTTTGAGAGATTGTATCGTAAACATATACATCAAATTGAATTGAATTTTAAGACCTCAGGTATGTCATATCGTTGTGAATCACTCCAACAAGGTGCAATGCCAACAAACTAACAATTAACATCGATAAAACAAATTATATGATTTTTAAAACCCCTCAAAGAATTGCACATATAGAAGGACACTTCGGGGAGTACAAGTGTACTGTGACCATCCTTCTACCTCTCTCTCAGAAGTTTCTATCCCTCCGGCTCTGTCTCTGTGCTTCATACTGTTGACAACAGACTATGGCGCTTCATTAGGGCCTTTATTATGTACATCTTATTTGACTCGCCTCGACAACTTATTTGGCAACTCGACATCTTATTTGATTCGTCTCGATAACTTATTTGACTCGCCTCAACAATTTATTCGGCTCCTCGATACCTTATTTGCCTCAACAACTTCTTTGGCTCCTCGATAACTTATTTGACTCGCCTCGACAACTTATTTGAGTCGTCATCTGCATATTCGCCATGTGTACATCTCATTCAAGTACTCTATCGCACGTTCTGCTGGTAGACCTAATTTGAACACCCCAAGTCACTGGAGATGTTTACCATGCCAAATAAGTTATCGAGCATCAGAAAAAGGAGTCGAGTCAAATGTGACATGTATTATTCTTAGAATACTTTTCAGTAGGCTAGAGGTACCGTTGTATCATGACCCGGTGCCGTGCCGATCTTATCCCTTGCCGATTTCGTCCCCGCACATGCGCAGACTATCCAACATGGTTTCTATTCATAAAACGGCCCCACCGGACGTAGACTTCTCTAACCCCCGATTTCCAAGCCACTTTCTTTTTAAAGGTGTTTTCGGCATGAAACAATTAATTGCTTTGATTAATATGTCATAATGGTTATGGCCTAAGCGTGAGCGTGTGTTTAATGCGCCTGTAGATGACACTGTGTAAGATTTTGCCGACATACTTGTGAATATGGGCGGCCACTTTTAATCAGTAATGTGTTGTTTTTGGCGTTATCGAAATCGGCAGCTTTAGCTATTCTGTGTTCCGATCGACTTTAACCGAATGATCCACTTCCCCAAACGTATATATACATTTTATACGAACTTAGACACTTTAACAGTGATCACCGGATAGATTATACGAAAGAAATTTTAGCATGAACTTGATTTTTGAGTCGAGGGTCGAAATCGGCAACGGAACCGAAATCGGCAGCTTTAGCTGCCGATCTGATCCCGCGAAGCCCTGTTGGATAATATGCGCATGCGTGGGGGACGAAATCGGCAAGGGATAAGATCGGCACGGCACCGGAAATACATCAGACGGTATGCATACCACTCAGAAACCATACGTTGCTGCTCGAGAGTATCACAAATCTCACAATACAAGACACATCGTCATTATCCATATTTATATCAATAATCAGATATCGATCTGTGGAATATCCTAGAGGCATTCAATCAATTTGTGTCAGGATGGGTGAAACTTGAAAGAAGTGTTTACGTTAGTATGGCCACAATGAACTACGACTCGTACGACGAATACTAGTACTACTCCTACTAGTAATTGTAGCGAGGCACTGCCACAGGTAAGATTTTCGCCTATGTTTTCAATTGAAAACTAATTTGAAGTGCAGTGGTTATATTTACATAAACTATAGAATTTATATACTATTCCTCATATATGTAGCGTCACTTCACAATGTCAACGAAGGTGCTGACACTATTTTTGAAGGACCACCCCACAGGCATTTGTTTCCCGAGTTATGGCTCAGAATATTTCTATCAGAATACAATAAAATGACGATAATATCGTTAATATTGACATATTAAATCAACACTATATGAAAGGGGTAAAATTACACTTGTTTCTGTGATCGCGCAGTTTCACTAAATGCGAAGGAAGTGTCTTCCTTCGCATTTAGTGAAACTGCGCGATCACAGAAACAAGTGTAATTTTACCCCTTTCATATAGTGTTGGTTTAATATGTCAATATTAACGATATTATCGTCATTTTATTGTATTCTGATAGAAATATTCTGAGCCATAACTCGGGAAACAAATGCCTGTGGACCACCCTCCGCCTTCCCACATCCCAATCAAGTATTACATTGTGCCAGCAGTTTTGAAGTTGAAAGAAGCATCATTGCTATGTAGCACACATTTAACGAACTCACTTAGTTGTTGTATCACACTGTTTATCATATTTAATTTAATATTAAATGTTTATCATTTTAAAAAAACAACATGTTGATAAGATACATGTCATATGTATACACAAACAGCTGGCACTGATTCAACTCACATTCATACATCCCATAATGATCACATCACTTTTATAAGAAACAAATATAGAATACATGTGTGCAGTCTAGTGTTTGAATATGCTTTGCACTCCATGCACAATATAAACAGAAGTCTATATTATTAATCATCTCTAATCTATGCTGATTAATTGTAATGTTTTTGTATTGCATGATAATATTGAGGATAAATCAATTGTCCCTAATCTTAATTGATTTTGAGATTCTCGTCCTAGAAATCATGGAGTAAAACAAACTGAGATTCACTGTGCCAAGTGTTTTCATGTGAAACAGAAATAAACATGCCATAGATGAATAGAAACAATATTTTACCATAGCTTATTTTGATATAGGCATAAAATATCTAATCAGTATTTTAGTAACCTGCTAACAAAATATATATTTATTTTAGGTCCTGTATTGTCAGCACTTGATAAAGAAA
This sequence comes from Glandiceps talaboti, assembly GCF_964340395.1. Classification (NCBI taxonomy): domain Eukaryota; kingdom Metazoa; phylum Hemichordata; class Enteropneusta; family Spengelidae; genus Glandiceps; species Glandiceps talaboti. The sequence goes on from NC_135552.1 coordinate 8,199,644, forward strand.
CCACTGAATCCATGAGTGATTGTTGAGATTGGTGGAAAGATAGTAGCAGCTCACTGATTACATGGCTGGTCTTGGTGAATGCTGTGCTCATGGTGTTAAACAAGCCTTAGATGAACCAAAATTAATTAACTGCAATAATAATTGATTAACTACAACCACAGTTGCAGTTAATCAGGGTACAGACGATATTTTATTGCCATGGTCACAGTTACTCATTCCACAGGCAATCTTATCATGCCATGGTTACACATACTCAGTCTACAGACAATCTCACCAGGGTTGCAGTTACTCAGTGTACAGACAATTTTCAAGTTTTGCAATTCCAAAGTTTTATCATTTTCTAGCTCACCGTTTTCAGTACCTTTCTGCCATTTTTCACTGTAAGGTGGAGTGCTTTGTTTAATCAATTTAATACATTTAGTTCTGATCTTGCTGGTTATTAAAGCACCCCATTTTTATGCAAAACCAGACATGTCTGTGAATTGTGTTTTGCATATTTTTGTGTGGTGATTATTTGTAAGAAGTTGTTTTTTGTGTGTAACAATTTAGCTGCATTATTATTTTAGCTTGAATTGAGGCATCTGTGAAAATCAAAAACAGCTACATTTGTAGACTAGACTGGGACAAAGCCTACTGGTTACTTTATTAGTGACTCTGTGCAAGTCAGACAGTCACTGAACAATCATTGAAACTTAGTGTATGTCAGTCTCTGAATCCCAGTCTATGAATCCAGTTAAAAGAGTATGTGTTAGTTAATCAATGAAAATCGGTGTAAGACAGTTGCTGTATCCATTATGTAAAAAGTATATATTATAGTCAGTCATTGATAATCATTGAAACTCTACCCATGTCAGTCACTGAACTGGATTAAAATGGCCATATGGATATGAGGATTAGCTATTTATTTTGGATTTTAAATTTATAAAACAATGTGAAACAACATAATATGTTAAGTCCTTTGTTTGTAACTCAAATTCTGAAAGATTAACAAATGTATAACATGTTTGTTATTGTATGTACAATATTACACATTATTTTAGCATTTTACAATGTAATGACTTACATAGACTTGGTCAGTATTATTTCACATTGAAGGAAGCCATGATAACATTGTTTTATAAATAAACAATTCAAAATAAATCCTCATCCATGTATGGCCACTTTAAGGTAGTGTGTATGATAATAGACAAAAATAGCTTGACTGAAGAATTGAAGAGTCCTTTCCTGTGTATTTTAGTCACATCACTATAAAGCAGATATGTGTATATGCTTTTCTTTAGTGCAATCATACCGTTTCCATGCAATAAACAGTCTAGCATGTTCAAGGTAGTGGTAATCTGCTGTATTCAAAGAATTCTATAAGAAGAACCTATGGAAATCAAGATGGTGGACAATTTGAATTCATATGATTTATCCTCAGTATATTAGTGTGAGCAGCACATTCTACATTGTTGTTACAGTACTTTACTTGAGGATCTGTAGACTGAAAGATCCAGTCTTGTGTAAACTCCTTCATTACATCTGAATGGAATATTGAGTTGCTGCCCTGCAGCTTTATATCCTGAGAATTTGACATGTGTTACTGTTGTTGACTGTGAATGATCATGTAATATTCTGATGTAATACTTACCTTGTTGGGTATGCAAGTTTTTTATATTAAAATATAATTTTCAATTTGATTTATTTCATGTTTCTATACATTATGTAATGTAATGTAATGTAATGTAATGTAATGTAATGTAATGTAATTTAATGTACTGTAATGAAATGTAATGTAATGTATGGGTGGGTGGGTGGGTGAATGGATGGATGGATGGATGTACATAGGGATGTAGCTAATTTTAAATGTAGCCAGTAAAATGTGAAACATAGGCAGTACTATATTATCTAAGAGTGAGACCAATGATGGAAATATAGTGGTTGAAACAATGATTTTGTAGAGAAATCCGTAAAAAAGGAGTATACTAACCATGCATCCACCTATGGACACATGCTCATATGTATAACTGTGTGTACATGTAAGTTAAGACAATGGGCCACAAGTGAAAATAGAAAGTTAAAAGGAGATAATGAGGGGTTATTTAGAACAACAACTACAACTGTGATTAACTAGAAATATTTATTTATAAGATGAACGCCTGGTGACTTACATTTCATCTTAGCTACTATGTCTGCATACTGATGTGATAGGTGTTTAGTACTTTGGCCTTGTATATATTTCAAAACAACACAAATTAATAGGTATGCCCAATTTTATTCTAATATTGCTACCCTTAGTTGACTCTAATTACTAAATGTGGGTCTCAAAATACAGTGGACTCAGGCATAGGTGGCCATTACTTATAAATTCCCAAAGATTTTTTTAATTCTTCATTCAGCCAAAGAGAATACAAGTGAGTGAGGGGTTTTCAGTAGGAGTCATTACACAAGTAATGAAAACAACCTCTAAGGGCACGAGTGTCATCAGTCAGCCTGAAGAAGCATCCATGAAAGGATACAAAACTGAAGTGCAGTAGGATGAAACAGGATACTTTGCCACAAACGATTCTAATTATGCTTTAAGCTAATCAAAAATTCAAGCCAAGTTTTGTCATTGCCAACAATACTTATTGAAATTTAGTAAATACTGTACATGTACCTTTCAACCAGACTGAATATAATACAGTCATTATTGTCGTGAAATTTAAGTCCGGTATAAAACTTCACCTTTTCATTATTAGCATCAATGGTTTAGTAAAAACAGTAAACTGTTCCTGATTCTGTTGAGTCCGTCTCGGTGCATTTCTCAAATTATTAATCTCTATATATAAAGTCTCATTATCTCTGCATGAGAAATATCTGTACCACTGCACTGTCTGTGTTGAAATGGTGCGATGTCCCTCTTTTAAAGTCTCGGTGTCTATTAAACTCGCTACTGAATCAGCTGGTTTAATTTTATTGCTGGAAAATATGTAGAAGGGAACCTCTCTGATGTCCACTGAGTTTTTTTTCTGACCTCTGCATGGTTTGTTCATATCTTTCCATTCTGCCTGTGGATGGGGATTGTGACACTGTATGTCTCATGTGTAGAGAAGGAACTGGATTTGTCGAGTAATACAACTTTGAAGGCTGACCTGTCAACATAAAACATCAAACAGAAAAATGTTGAATCATCATTTTTAATCTCAAAATGAACATGAAAAAAACACTCAAAATAGGAACCAATAGTTGAAATTGGTGACAGAATAGCTATGTAATAGAGCCCTAAGAAATAATAAGGTGTGTGTGTGTGGGGGGGGGGGGGTACTTTTTCCAAATGGGTCCTCAGGGAGGGCCATAGTTTAGAAAATGGAAATTGGTGTGAGGAGCAGAGTGGGTCTCACAGTAGTAATGGGGGAACAACATTACAAGATATTGGTAATAATGTGGTGGAGTTGAGATGTTGACCAATCAGCCCTGGGGTTGTCAGTTGTGCACTCCATCTAGGCTTTGGTAGTTCCGGCCTTCAGCTCAGCCAATAGATCAAAACACAGGCTTTGATACAAACACAAACTGTGATGCCTTTAAAAATTATCAACGTGGTGGGATCTTACTACAGAAAAATTATCTGTTTCTAGTGGGATTGAACCCAGGACCTCCTGATGACTAATCTTGAGCTCTAACAACTATGCCACAGAGAGGCAGTTAAAAATGTTTTTCATTAAAATCTTTTTACAGGGCATGGTCATTTGTTGGAGAAAGAAAATTGAGGGAGGGTCACTTTTTACACCCCCCCCCCCCCCCCCCCCCCCCCGGCTAAAAAAAAAAACATAAGTAGAATTACATGTTTCTCAATTTGACAACTTTCAGTTTGGATATTATTGCTTGCATTACCTGCAATGAATGTAAAACATTTTGGAATTGAAAAATGAAAATAAACACTACTACAACTTTACACTCTACAAAATGGAAAGGGAAATAACAACTCAAAATAACAACATTGGCATTTATCACTCATCATCATCATGTCCCTGTAAACAGATTCACTTGGCAGCTCAGTATCGCATGTATTAATCTCGTTACATTTTCACAGCTGGTTATCTGGGGACATGACCTTAAAAGTTCAAAAGGGTCAAGACAAAATTGTTGGTTCGAAAAAATAAAAACTTCCAAACACTATTTCACTTTCAGTCACTGATGACATATATCATAATAATTTGTGTTATTTATCACTCAAACATTTGCCACTATTGCACTCTGTACTGAGCCTCAGTATAATACTCGTGTAACTACACTAAAGTATGTGCAGACTTATCAACCAAAATTGTTGGGGCTGACAACTAACAGTTAAACAAAACACACAATTTAGTCAACATCAGGAATGTGCTAATGATTACAGTTTAAAGTCACCTGTGAGCTTAGGGACCGGTCAGTTTCTTCAGCCTGGAGGGGGGGGGGTGGATTCTTAAATTGGGCCGACAAAAAGTCACTGACCCCCCTATCTGTAAAACCAAAAACAGGCTGACCCCCCGCCCCCATATATATATATATATATATATATATATATATATATATATATATATATATATATATATATATATATATATATATATATATATATATATATATATATATATATATATATATATATATATATATATATATATATATATATATATATATATATAATATATATATATATATGATATTCACATAACAGGTATTTTTTGATCATGACTCAGTGTGGACTGCTTGACTGTCTTGCATCTACTTTATAAGATCCCGGGTTAGCACTATCATAATTATAATTATTGACTACACAGGGCCAAAAGGAGTTTAATAGCATCTTGACAGTGAAAGGTATGGGAAAACTTGAGCAGGGAATATGTATATCTCATTGGGGGGGGGGGGGTCCTATGGGGTCTATAAGCCCTGGAGGTTTTTTACTTACATCTTGACAGTAAGAGGGGAAGAGCTTGAGACTGGGATATGTCCATCTCATGTGGGGGGGGGGGTGTCCAAGGGGGTCTCCCTCTAGAAGCCCTGGAGGATTTTTACTCTTATAAAAGCCATTTTTTAGTCTATTCAGACCCTTTCAAGCAATAACTCAATCCATGCTTTACAAGACAGTACCATCAAGTATCAGACACTATTCTCTATAACTTACATAGGGTTGAAATATGTTCTTAAAGTCAAACAGTTAAATGGCATCATTAAATACATGTAGTAAAGGTCAGCACATCTACTGGTAGTATCATTGGTAGGGGAGATTTGGAGTTTTGGTCAGCGCGCGCGTGCCCTGAATACCCCCGCGTCGATCCTTTTTTTTCCGATAATTTTTGCTTTCCCGTTCCTTATTTACAATTCCCCGTCGATCAACACTGTATGCAAGGCTAGCGGAAAAAATTTAACTCGTGTGATGGCGCACTTCTATTTGGTAACGGGTACCCTTTTCTTCTAGTACTGTTGCATACCCATAATCCCCCGTACGATATGTGTACGTAATATGTACGATGAGCGTGGTTGATGGGAATCACGGGAAATAGTGTGTTCACTGTGCTAGGTGGTAAACCGCTCACATGTTTCGAAAATGTCAGAAGTTTGAGTACGTCGTGAGCAATCGAAATGTTGATATCAATTCAGCTGACTTTCGAGGTGTTCTTAGTTCTGGTGATCGTTTCGTTCTGCCTTCTGAATACAAAGATTTTCCTGTAGCGTAAGCAGTTAGCTCTGGATGTATGCGCTACGATGTTCGACAGGTCTTTCCATCTGCGATGAGTTGGAAAGACGTGTCAAACATCGTACCGTATACAGACTGCGTATCAGACTGATGATGGACGGTGCTCGAAAGAAAACACTGCCTCCTCTACGTCCGTTGGACAGACCTATTTCTCGTTATTTAACGTTGCAAGTTGCACAATGACATTATACAGTGGTTGCAAGGCAAGACTCATTATCTTGGATGGGATTATAACTGCAAATCGGGATTATAACTGCAAATCACTGGGCGATAAGATAAATTTGTAAATGTGACTAGTGATGCCCTGATGGATGATTGATCCGCATCGTATAAAACTTGCCATACAACAGTGCCAACTTCCAGAGTTGTATGACATCTTCCGAGAGCATGTAAAGTGTCAAAAATGTGTATTTACTAATTTGCCAAAAAAAAAAAAAAAAATTAGGAAAAAAAAAAAAACGCGCGTCGTCGCACCACTTTAGAAAGTTTACCCTGACCAGAACCAGATTTTTAATTTTTTTTGGCCTATAGACTACCTTGGCAAACATTTCACATCTTTAAAAGACAATATCATCTCAAATTACAATTGGGTGAAAATATTTAAGAAAAGTTCAATACCATTATGACAGGTTGTTGGTGCATCTGATTGTTGGTTGAATGCAAGAGTGGCCTCTGGGGGTGAGGGAGTCCTTGGGGTTTTCCCCCTGGCAGATCTGCAGTTTTTGGCTTCTATTAAGACAATGTTTAGGTTATTCATTGCCTTTGAGGTAATATTTCCAAGCTTCGAATAGCTAACGTAAATGTAAGTTTTAAATGAGTTTCCCATGTCACATAAAAATGGCCCTGTAACATTGGTATAGTGGCATTAATATTGCATGTACAGTAAAGTCACCGGTACATTAGAGAACTTTAGGAATTGTCATACCGAGTGTATAATAGAAACTGGAATCTGATGAGATGTGGTGATTTGTAGTGTCAATAACATGTAGTGTCCAAAATAGAAAGTGTACTAATCCCTTCTGACAAGTTCATAGTGACGAGTAAGGAACATTTTAGATTAACTTCTTTTATAAACTATCTATGAAGATTACCATTACAAAACCTTCAAGTTCACTTTTGCCCCATAGTGCAATATAAGTGAAGCACTGATTGTGAAACAGCCAAGCATTTACATGACATGTTCTGTAACTAGTGTGGTAGCTAGGTAATACATGTATATGTATATTTATTGTTATGCGTGAACTAATAAGGAATATTTAAAGAAATCATGTAAGAAACAGGGAGAAGAACAAATATTGACATGTACCACATTTCAGACAAGGCTATATGCCATAGTAGAAAGAGGATTTTTTTCTTCCATCACAATCCAAAACACAATGACCCCCTATCCACAATTTTGAAAACAGCATGACCCCCCCCCCACTGGCAATTTCAAAAACAGGGTGACCCCCTCCCCCCACCCCCAGGCCGAAGGAACTGACCGACCCCTTAATCCTATTCAAGAATGGTGATGGGTCATAAGTAATGGTGTTATTTGGTATTTACGATATTCAAAACTATTATCAATGCTGACGGTATATTTTGAATATGACGATGCCTGAATAGAACTATTAGCTCACAAGTGACACTGACTGTGCTGTGTCACCGTGAACGTACACGGAACGATCGTCAGACAGTAATAATGGACGGGATCACAACAAATAATTAAATAATAAATAGCGTATTGAATATTTAGATAAAGTTTAAATTTCTCTACCTGTGACAAAGTACATGTATTGTAATCTCCACAGACTAGACACGCGTGACGTATCCGATACTCTGTTGTTTCCTTCTCGAGATAAAGCGGTAAGCCATCATTAAGTCCTCTCTCCTCTCGGACAGCTCTGTTTGATCTCTTTCTCCAACATATTTAGAACGTATACTTTGGTTATAACATTTACTTCCGCGTTTCCGGGTCAACATTGTGAGGACCCACCAGTCACTCTTCAAAAAAACTACACAAAACTTTGATGACGCTCTTTGACGTAACAGCAGATTTTGTATGACGCGAAGTGACGTTTGCGCAAGAGAGCACATATTTACTGAAGGGGAGCTAGGGATGCTAAAATATCGCCTCCAAGAGAACGTCATACATGTTGACTAAATAAGTTATCGAGGAGCCAAAGAAGTTGTCGAGGCGAGTCAAATAAGTTGTCGAGGAGCCAAAGAAGTTGTCGAGGCAAATAAGTTATCGAGGAGCCAAAGAAGTTGTTGAGACGAATCAAATAAGATGTCGAGTTGCCAAATAAGTTGTCGAGGCGAGTCAAATAAGATGTCGAGTTGCCAAATAAGTTGTCGAGGCGAGTCAAATAAGATGTCGAGTTGCCAAATAAGTTGTCGAGGCGAGTCAAATAAGATGTCGAGTTGCCAAATAAGTTGTCGAGGCGAGTCAAATAAGATGTACATAATAAAGGCCCTAATGAAGCGCCATAACTGTTCCTATCAAACCATGAAATGTAATACAAGTCTCTGCTGTTCCAACATGATATGCAAAGTTTTTTTTTGTTAATCCAATCAATTCAGTTGTTTACTTTCGCTGTTTGTAACAGATTCTGTTTGTCCACGATCTGATGTCAGCAGTTGTACTGGTAGACGGGTCTGTGTCAATACAGTTGTGATGGTATGATGTGTTAGACCATTCGATATCCTGGGGGGGGGGGGGCTTGGAAGATTGGTGGAGAGTCATTATTTTTTTCCCCACCTGCTTGCCTGAGAATTATTTTTTTCTCCATCGCCTATGCTGGCAACTGTTTTTTCTTTGCTTCTTTGAGATATCCTGATTTTTTTTACGTCAATGTTGAACACCTACTTTTGTTGCCACAATTTTCTGTTTGGATTTTGCACAGGGTAATACAGAGAGTAAAAAGATACCGTAGCCGATGACGACAAATCGGTCTTCTAATTCAAGTGTCGGTCTTCTAGTTCAAAAAACCGGTCTTCTAATTCAAGTGTCGGTCTTCTAATTCAAGTGTCGGTCTTCTAGTTCAAAAAACCGGTCTTCTAATTCAAGTGTCGGTCTTCTAATTCAAAAATCGGTCTTCTAGTTCAAGTGTCTGTCTTCTAACTCAAGTGTCGGTCTTCTAATTCAAGTGTCGGTCTTCTAGTTCAAGTGTCGGTCTTCTAACTCAAGTGTCGGTCTTCTAGTTCAAGTGTCGGTCTTCTAATTCAAGTGTCGGTCTTCTAGTTCAAGTGTCGGTCTTCTAACTCAAGTGTCGTGTCCATTTTCTCTTTCAAAAGTTTTCTATACTATACTATACTATACTATATTATACCATGTATACTATACTATACTATGATATGCTATACTATACTGAACTATACTATACTATACTATAATATACTATACAGTACTATACTATACTATACACTATACTATAATACTATACTATACTATGATATGCTATAATATACTGAACTATAATATACTATACTATACTATACTATAATATACTATACTATACTATACTATACTATACTATACTATACACTATACTATAATACTATACTATACTATGATATGCTATACTATACTATACTATACACTATACTATAATACTATACTATACTATACTATACTATACTATACTATACTATACTATACTATACTATACTATACTATACTATACTATACTATACTATACTATACTATACTATACTATACTACACTATAGTGTAGTATAGTATAGTATAGTATATTATATAGTATAGTATTCCCGTATTTGTTTGCCCAGAGTTTACTTGTGTTGTTCATCAAATAGAGATGTCAGGATTATGATAGTGGACTCAAGTTACTAGTATTTATTTCTGTTTCATTATAGCCTCTCCTCGCCAGCTTCCCGGTGAAGAATTTCACTTTCTTCGAAATTCTTCTTCGTTACTACATGTTCCTATCTATCTGATCGTTTGACCCTTAATGGACCCTTTGAAGACTGAGTCTGGGTGACATGATTACCTGTGTAAATATCGGAATGAGTTTTGATATCCAATACTTTGTGTTATTGGTGTCATTGACATTTGTGGATTGAAAAGATATGTTACTTCCGTATCTGAGCTCTCCAACGAAAATTTGAAAGTTGGATGTATTTGGTTTATTTTTTCACTCAGATTATTTAGTTCGACCATGGAAGTATAACCCACTTCCATGGTTCGACTTGGGTGCCACAAAATATCACGAAAACGTCATCCCTGAAACGTGTCCAGAGTGATATTTTATTCGTGTAGATTTAAATAATGCGACTTTCCAGTTCATGGAATGCTATGTCGACTATTTCGGGTGAGGCCCAAGAGCCCATGCTACATACACATGTTTGTGTGTAAAATGCTCCATTAAATTTAATGTGTTTTTCGTGAGAATCACATAATAGTTTTAAGAGATACACTGGTAGTGGTTTTGGAATGCTACAGTCGATTGTTTGTGTAACTGGCAAGTCAAGTGCTTTGACAACTGACTGCATTGCGTCAGACTGCAACATATTTGTGTACATATATACCACATCTAAAGTGACTAGTATCAAATTTTCAGGAACTACAGTAGTATCTGATGCCATGATGTGATGATACACGTTGTGCAAGTGTGAGACATATCTCGAAAGCCGGACATCCTCACATGAGATCCCATTGGTCTAGTATAGTATAGTATAGTATAGTATAGTATAGTATAGTATAGTATAGTATAGTATAGTATAGTATAGTATAGTATAGTATAGTATAGTATAGTATTATAGTACAGTACAGTACAGTACGGTACAGTACAGCAAAGCAAAGCAAAGCATAGCATAGCATAGCATAGCATAGCATAGTATAGTATAGTATAGTAAAGTGTAGTGTAGTGTAGTGTAGTGTAGCAGCTCAATGACTAGTACGCATGCGCGTCGTGGATACTATGCGGAAAAAAATTGGTGGTTTTCCCAGGGATGCATTGCGGCGCGCAATGACTACGCATGCGCCTTCCATATACTACGTGCATATCTCCACGCGCTACCGTATCATCGTATATCATAGGCGACATAACATCACCATGCATTGCAATATTGTAACAGTAGGCCTGTTGGCACGATTACTGTAACATTGTAACGAGTATCAAGGCATCACTGTACCTCAAGGAGAAATTGTTACACTATTTGGAAGTTTGATGCATGGCGGTACGCGATACGTACCACTGATGACATAGCGCAGTTTAATTTCCGGGTTGTGGAAGTGTGGTTTTGACATTAATTTTTTTACATGATCTAAAAAGAATAACTACTTTCCTATGTTTGTTGGTACAGTAACATTCCTAAATCACCGAGTTGAACAAACATTTGTCCAAAGACCAACGTACGTTGGTGGAGGGTATATGATAAGTTGGCTGATTGAAAAATGAACAATATTAATCTAATGGCTATGATGGTTTTTGAAACCAACAACTGCATAGAGTGTTGACTTTCTTTACTTCTCGTCCATGTCAGAGAATTAGATGTCATTCAATAAAATCCATTTTGATGGTTAATACCCCTGGAAAATGACCCAAATCAAGTGTATCAACCCTGGCCCAGGCAGCTGGTCACAAATGAATCTACCCTGCGCGAGCTTATGGGCTTTGCCTAGTTATGATATTATTTTAAAGGGAAAAATCGTTTCACTTAATCCAGTTACAGCTAATGGGACTTTACGTGATAGAAGTTGAATTTGAATAAAAGGGCTAGGGCAAGTCCAAGTCTGGTTAAAACCTGGGGTTAGAACTTCTGCTTTATTTGAATCCTGACATTTCGACTGTGCACAGACAGTCTTTTAAAGGGCTATAAAAACAGGCGAGCATGTAAACAGATTGAAGTTATTGTAATTTCTTTACAAGTGAACACCAATCCATGAAATAAATGTATTTTCATAAATTGTAGGTTCTTAAGAGCCACTTCATGATTAAATATAGATTAATTGTCAAGAAATGGAAATTCTATTTCACCCCTATTATTCTCCTAACTGTACACTGTTGCATCATGGGTCTGAACACTATATGTAGAAGATGAACAAATGCATATTCATGACTCGTGATGCTTACCTTAAGATAGTCATGAATATCTAATCTAGTTTAATACACATTCATGTCTGCTAAGCCTCATGAAGCAACAGTGTACCATTGCTAGAACAGTAGAGGTGAAACAGAGTTTCAATTTGATGTTTCATGGCAGCTAAACATAATTTATGTGATGTAAAATCATAAAATGACTCTCCAGAACCCATAGTTAATGAAAATACCTTTCTTTACTTGAGTTCTTTTGCACTTGTCAATACATAAAACAGACAATTCTTTAATTTGTGGTGATTTATTTACTTTATTCCTAATCTTCATCATCTGAGGAGTCCACATCCTCCTCCTCCTCTTCTTTTGTTTCTGTCTCTTTTACATGATCACTTTTTACTTTCTTAATTGTCTTTGAATTGGTACTCTGATTAGTAACTTTTTTTCTTGTCTTTGACGGAACAGCAGACATTGTCAATGTCTCTTTTTTGAAGTATAGCGGTACCAAGCCTAGGTCACCATCAAATCTATTCTTGGCAACCTGGATATATTTCCTGCCTTTAACTGTCGTCAATCTTCTATCTTGCAAGATGAGGATGTTATCCGATTCCTGTGCAGCTTTGGCACTGCCGAATATGGATGCTGTTTGTAGTTCGTCTTGGTCCTTTTCCTTTCGCGGGTGGATCACTACTGTCAGATGACAATTATTGATGGTGGCAAATTTTCTAAATGCTGCAATGATGTTGTCATAGATACTGAACCTATCTGTGCCGATTGTTCTGTCTGAGAGACCAACCATGAACTGTAAGTTGTCAATGATAATGTGTTCAATGTCATGGACATACACAGCATGTGACATTGCATCCAGGACAATTTTGACACTTTGCTGACCATGAAATGTCATGAAATACAGAGGAAGATATTCAAACTTGTCAGCCCAGTAATCAAACTTGTTCAGGTGCTTCTCCAAGTTCATCATGGAAAACTGGGTCAGCATGACCTTTGCAAGTCTTGTATTCGGGATCTCAAAACTTCCCCACAGGGTGTTGACACCTTGGGAACACAGATCAAGTGAATATTCACTAACAAAAGTGGTTTTACCACTACCTGTTGGACCTGTAAACACAGTCAATTCACCTCGTCTATGACCCTTTAGTAGTTTATTCAGCATAGGATATCTCTTCCATTTGATTCCTGCCACTTGTTCAGCATGCGATAACTCACCAAACACTTCTTCTCTTAGAGATCTGAATGATACAATGGATTTGTGACTGACAGGCTGTGCTTGTTTCAGTATGTTGTTCAAATTCAAATTTCTCTTCAGTGCCTCTATAGGTCTCGGATGTTGCTCATTAGGTCTAATAAAGAAACATCTCTTTGGATGCAACTTCTTGGCAAATTGTTTTGCTGCTTCCCAAGATCGAATGTCATTTCCGAACCAAAGAAGAACCTTCTTGAACTGTTCAAGGAGAGGTAGAACTTCCTGTGGAAGAATAGATGTACCTCTAGGTAAGGCAAGGGCATTTAGTCGAGTATTTTGGTGTACTGCCATAGCATCTGCCTCACTTCCTGTCACCACAATATTGGTATCATCTTCACCGATTAGATGCCAACCAACCAGCCCATTACAATCCAACCTAGGTATACTCTGCTCAGCAACAGTAATCTTTCCAGTGAAATCCTTCGCAAAGTTGAGCATCTTTATACCTTGAAGTCTGTTGCCATGGTAATACAACGGAAATATCAATGTTTTGGACTCCTCCAGAATTTTAGCATTATATTTCTTCAACACATCGGCAGTAATGTTTTGAATATTGTATGCTTTTTTGAGTGGTGCGACTGTTGATTCATCAAACTCCTCAAGTGGTTTGGCACGTTTCCAGATATGCTCCGCTTCTTTTAATTCTAACATTTGTGAATTATGATCGCTGTCAACAGGCAGATTATGTTTCCCACGTCTGCCTTTTGAAAGTGCCAGAAGATCTTGAAAATCCTGCCATGTTCCTCTATATTTTTGGCAGTGACACACATAGCCACCAGTTGTCATGTTAACATACAGAAGCTTCTTGGAGTTATTTTCATTGTTGTTCTTATTGACACAGAAAGGGCACTTTGCAATTAAACATGTGTAACCTGTCTTGTATTCAATTCCCTTGTCTTGAAGCAGTTTCCTCATATCACTGACAGTGACGCTGAGGGACGGTTGAGAAATAACTTTCAGTGTTCTACAAAATGTGAGATTGTGTAGAATCCCTTGGGGTAAACTCTGTAGCAGTTTATTGAAAATCATGATTAATCTGTTGAATAACTTCAAAGGAAAGTATACAGTAGTTTATACAGAGCAACTTTTGTTTTAGATCATAATAAATTATGTTGAGTTATTCCTATAGTCACTCCAGCCCTTCAACTCTACCTGGAAAAAAGTGTAAAAAAAAATTTGTTGAAATCAAGAGATATATTCCAAGTTTAAGATTTCATGCAAAAATTATACTCAAGATTAGCTTACTTTATCTCTGATATCACTGGTTTACAGAAAGTGGTAATACTTCAGTGTGTGTTCTTGAGTATTTATCAATTGGTATTAATTAATCAGGGCTTGAAATTAATTTCTTCACATGGTAGTCAGAGCTTTTACAGTTAACTTACAGTTTTCTATTGATGTCCATTGATCTAAGTGACTATTCTACCGACTTATAAATTAGGTAGTCTAGATACAATGTTTAGTACATGTAGTCTAAATGTATTTGTCCTGGACCACTGCTAATTTGGTAGTCTAGATACAATGTTTAGTACTCTATGTGTCCTGGACTACTGCTAATTTGGTAATCTAGATACAATGTTTAGTACTCTATGTGTCCTGGACTACTGCTAATTTGGTAATCTAGATACAAAGTTTAGTAGTCTATGTGTCCTGGACTACTGCTAATTTGGTAGTCTAGATACAATGTTTAGTAGTCTATGTGTCCTGGACTACTGCTAATTTGGTAATCTAGATACAATATTTAGTAGTCTATGTGTCCTGGACTACTGCTAATTTGGTAATCTAGATACAATGTTTAGTAGTCTATGTGTTCTGGACTACTGCTGATTTGGTAGTCTGATACAATGTTTAGTACTCTATGTGCCCTGGACTACTGCTAATTTGGTAGACTAGATACAAATTAATGTTTAGTAGTCTACATGTATGTGTCCTGGACTACTACTAATTTGGTAGTCTAGATACAATGTTAAGTAGTCTATGTGCCCAGGACTACTGCTAATTTGGTAGACTAGATACAAATTAATGTTTAGTAGTCTACATGTATGTGTCCTGGACTACTACTAATTTGGTAGACTTGATACGATGTTTAGTAGTCTATGTGCCCAGGACTACTGCTAATTTGGTAGACTTGATACGATGTTTAGTAGTCTATGTGCCCAGGACTACTGCTAATTTGGTAGACTTGATACAATGTTTAGTAGTCTATGTGCCCAGGACTACTGCTAATTTGGTAGACTTGATACAATGTTTAGTAGTCTATGTGCCCTGGACTACTGCTAATTTGGTAGACTTGATACGATGTTTAGTACTCTATGTGCCCAGGACTACTGCTAATTTGGTAGTCTAGATACAATGTTTAGTAGTCTATGTGCCCTGGACTACTACTAATTTGGTAGTCTAGATACAATGTTAAGTAGTCTATGTGCCCAGGACTACTGCTAATTTGGTAGACTTGATACAATGTTTAGTACTCTATGTGCCCAGGACTACTGCTAATTTGGTAGACTTGATACAATGTTTAGTACTCTATGTGCCCAGGACTACTGCTAATTTGGTAGACTTGATACGATGTTTAGTAGTCTATGTGCCCAGGACTACTGCTAATTTGGTAGACTTGATACAATGTTTAGTAGTCTATGTGCCCTGGACTACTGCTAATTTGGTAGACTTGATACGATGTTTAGTAGTCTATGTGCCCTGGACTACTGCTAATTTGGTAGACTTGATACAATGTTTAGTAGTCTATGTGCCCTGGACTACTGCTAATTTGGTAGACTTGATACGATGTTTAGTAGTCTATGTGCCCAGGACTACTGCTAATTTCAAGCCCTGTATTTTGACCATATACTGAGGTTATTGTGCTACATATTTTACTGACTATTTCAGATTTTCTATCAATTTCAATCTCTGCATCTGCCATCTGTGGTGTCTCCCTTTTAGTTTAATCACTTAGCATTTACATGTATGGGGTTTTTATTTAGTACAAAACTTTTACTGTGTAAAATTATCTAAGTCTTACAATGAATAAGAACAGGGTATGTTATATATATATACATGTATATGTATGTACTGCATCTATATACATGTGTCTGCGCCTGTGTGCAATATAATACCCCCACCCCCACCCCCACCCCAGGGAGGAGGGGGTACTCTCGCCTATTGGCTAGATGTATATGTGGCACCCTTTGAGGTGGGATTTTTCACTCTCTGGTCTAAAATAGGTACTGTATTTTTTTTTAGAGATAAGGAGTCTAAAATGGGGTCCACTTTACACAATTTTCAATTTTGTTTGGTCTAAAATGAGGTCCTGGAAGGAACCACATAATAAATTCTCGACTAGTTTGGAATTTCCGGGAATTTCACCGTGTTAATTCACTGGTTGACATTTTCATATCAGCGATTATGTATTTTGGTCTAAAATGTTGTCTTCTAAAAACTTGAATGGTCTAGAAATTAGAATGGGGTATTGGTTTTTGATCAAAATGGGTTTAAAATGGGGTCTGGGGTTGGCAGCATTCGCCGCACACCTCTACCAGACCTGGCCAGTGGTAACCCCCCACCCCACACACATACACACATACATACACATGTCATGATGTCCTGAGACCAGTGCGCCCTCCCGTGGTATAAGTATATTTTACAACTTGTAAGTTGTACATTTACCTCGTGGAGGCTATTGGCCCTTCGATCATTTTCATGTCCTGTCCCTCACCGAACACGATCTGCTTACTATTTTCGGGATTTCTGTGCTTATCCACATCTTCTCATTTGTTGACACCTCGAGATAACGCTCAATGATCAAGGAAAATATGCACTGTGTTCAGCAAAACTTCTGTCATGCCTCGCAGGACGGCGCCATGTTATGAAAATTACGTGTCAAAGGTCATAGGAATGCCAAATCGGAAGTGATGTCATAGCAAACTAAAAATAGTGTTGAGAAAGTATTTGTGTTTCACACGCACAGCTCGCTGTCGGTCAGACGACGAAGGAACTTACGAAATACTGCCTTAGCTCTTCGTCCTGGGAAATAATACGGATTCAGAGGAAAGTGAAAGGGATTACACAGGTACAGTTAATTTATGATACTAGGGAACTACAACAACGTGATACTGATAAACATTGTTGAGTCGATCGAGCGAGCACGGCAGCTGACTGTTCGCTGCTCGCGGACTTCATGATCACACAGCAACATCAACATGGCGAGTTGTCAAATATCGTATATATTCAAATTTTTCACTTGAATTCGACCTGGTATATGAAAAACAACTTTTCAACATGCTGTTTCTCTTGCATTTTTGTTTTCGTTTTACATGTAAAAGTGGTGTAAAATTTTTTGAGGATTTTTTTACAAGTTCAGATTATATGTTGACAGTGAATGAAAAATTGAAAGGGGATTGTTCTTGTGGGTTCAAGGTTAAGTAATTCAGTTCTTATGTCTTGAAACTGCTATTATTTCAATCAGTGTCTAGCATGTTGGTCAACTTGTTACATCTATACGCTTAAAATTGATTTTAGGGCACCACAACGGCGTGATTTCACCACGAATAGAAAATGATAGATACACAACAACAAAATTCACTTTGCGCAGCAACATTAAGCCACAGGGAAACGTCTGCGTTTTTGTTGTTTCAGAAACGCAACTTTGACTCCTCTCAAGTTCAGTTTGTCGTGTAAATTTATACAGAATGTACCCGTAATCAGCAATTATCACTATAACAGGCACACGTATTGATAATATTTAATGATGATAATAATAATCGAAGCAGTAAGGTAAAAGATCAGAGGTGTGCACTGTATGTGACATAATATATATTTGGGGGCGACAGATGGTTACATTTAAAATGGCTGTGTCTGCGAAGCCAACTCTTAAGTCCCGCATCACATTGCCGTATGTTATTTCCGTAAAATGGAAATTATTTCTAAAACATATTATTAAAGGTAATATTTGTCCTCTCTTGATTTTTTAATGTGGAAAAAGTCATTATTCTCATTTATATAGATTGTTGAAGTGTTGAAAGTAAAAATTTTCTAAAGTACAGACCACAAGAGTGTCTCATTATGCAGATTGTGCATTTGTTCAGTCCTGTATGGTATTTAATTAGACACCCTGTAGTGTTACACTGAACCATTCAATGCCTGCATGCAGGTGTGAGAAAAGGTTTTCTAGTAGTGATTTAAGTGGAGATAAAGTCATTAATGAATCAATATCACCAATTTTATTAGCAGTAAAGATGAAAATTACAATTGAATCAAAGTAATATTTATTTTCAACATTTCAGCATTAATGTATATGCTAGGCTTGAATGTAATTTTTTTTTTCTTTTTTAATGTTGATACAAAAATGTTAAATGTAAAAATGAATCTACAAAGGGTCTCTCAAAGCTGACCACCAACTTTGCTTTTAAAAAAAAAACATGAATGTGAGAACCTGAAACAAAGAAAATTTAGTTGAGCAGAAATATTGGCTACTTGTTCTCTTTGTAGAGGCCGACTTGAGTGATCAGGTTAGCAGTTCTAATAGAGTTTGCAAACATCCTATACCAATCTTTGTTAAAATTTCAAGTGTGTGTGAATAGAAAGGGTGCTATTTTGAGGAGTTGATCTGTGTTGTATAGTCTTGCATTATCAAGTGTCTGGGTATTAGGTACATGTATTAGTTCTAATGTTAGCTAACAGTCTGCTCACAGCTGGACTGAGACAGCCATGGTGAATGACATTCATTTAGGGTCCAGCTCCAACCATGGATGTAATTGGTTTGGTCTGAAATTGTGAAGAGAGTGGAGACCATTGTTTCATACAGAATTGTGATATAAATACATAGGTTTCATAACATTGACGATATTACAGTGATGGAAAAATTGAATGACATGTGTTACAGTGTCTGGTATGGTCCGCTTGTCTGAGTTATCAGTTACTTTAAATTGATCGAAAGTAGACATTCCAATCATTCTTAGCAGGTCATTTCACACTAAGTCAGTCTTATTATAATGCTTATTTGTGATTCAATGGACATTCTTTTGTAACACAAATGTGGGTATTCCTTTGTTTAAACAACAGAGGTTTGGACATAAAATAAGGAAAGGTAAACCATTGTTTATCAGTGACCCTTTGAGTGGTATGCAGTATGTGTTACAACTGTGGAGAAACAAGTAACAACTAAAAAGACTGTATATATATTTTTTTGATATTTTTTGTTGTGCATCAATTTTTTTTCCTAAACAGGCATTTCATATAGTCACAACATAGTAAGGGTAATACTAGGGGAACACCACATTTTGGCATATTACAAGAATTTGCTGTTCAGCATTGGCGAGCCAAATTAATTCAGGACACTGGGAATGACTATTTTTCAGGTTCACATTCGTGTGTAAACATAGATAGAAACCATTTCTGTATGACTATGAGTAATTGATGAGTAATCTCATGTAAGACCCATTATCCATCCATTGTATAGGGGTTGGAGTTATGGTAGGTGTAGTGAAATTAATGGACTGTGAACACAAATGTATTATCACCAGACATGGAGCGTGTGAGAAAAAACAGAAATGTATATATATCTAGCTAATGAAACCAGACTACAGCAATAAAAAAATAGGACTCTTCCGTAAGTTCAGAATAGTGCATTGCAGAGACAAAAGACTTATAAATGAACTATCAAGTTCCTTTGAAGCAGTATTGAAATCTGTCACCAAAAATGATAGATTCATAACATGTTTGAAATTAGAGTCACATGATATGTGTTGTATTACTTGATACAAGGCTTTTGACAAAATGATTAATATATTTGCTCTGTCTACCAAAACAGATAATTGCAATTATAAAAATATCTTGACTATAACAAGTTAAAAAAACTATGCATTGTAGAATGAAAGATTTGTCATTTGTGCACTCATTTCAGTGACAATGACAATTTTTAAATCTAAGGGGGGCATTGCAGAGACAGATCTCAGATTAATGAAAAACAAAGTTATCCTGCGCTAGTACCAGTGTGCCCTCTAACTTAGCCAATTTGACGCGCCACTGATGCACACAGATTCTAGTGATGTACCGAAATTTGGTGTTTCCCTATCTCTTACTATATGCTATATGGTGATTCACAAGAAATGGCAGTTTTTCTCATTTTGACTCACGACACAACAAAATTTGGCTATCAGTAGAGGGCACACTGGCTAGTATCCAAAAATAGTTAAAGCATGTTTCTAAAAATACGAAAGATTTGCAACATGTACAGGTAGGGCATTGCTTTTTTGTGTGTGTGACTATACAGTTCAGTGAAATAAAAAGACATTGTCAAGCATTTGAACTGTCTTTATTCACATTTGTGTAGGTGGGTGGAGATGAAAACAGTCTCATTGAGTCTTTGCTTTTCTTTACTTCCTGTTGAAGACTCAAGATTTAAAAGGTTATCATTTCTTGTCAACAACTGGTACATAAGGCCTGAAAAAAATAATTGTTTGGTTCCGGTTACCTGACCCCACCTAGCTTTTCACTGCCGACTCCAAACTTTTCACAATGTATTCGAGAAAAAAATTAATAAAATCGCAAAAATTGTGAAGTCTCGTGAAAAACAGTGGATGCGGAAACTGACATCAACTTAAAAAGACAATATAAAACTGTTCTTCCAATTTGTAATAGCTGTACATCTTATAGGAAGAAATAAACAACACAGAGACCATTTGGAAAACAATTGGAAAACTGAACTAGAAATTCACACAGAAAAAATATATATAATAAAATTATTAAATAAAATAAAAAATCTACCTACCCCACCTATTCTAAAATTGAATGTAATCGGAACCACACAATTTTTTTTAATAGGCCTAGTAATAGTGATGCCCCAAATTTATAATGTTTTTGTAAAATGCGAGATAGAGTAAGTGTGTGTACATGTAGCTAGGTAAAATGTACTCATGTTTTCCAGCCCTTTTACCAAGGTTCCTCACCAAAATTATGGTACCAATACTGTTTATGGTAGAATTTTGCCTCCAGAGTTCTAAAATCTAAAAAGTTCCAAAATCTCAGATTAAAATGCAAAGTGGAAGGGAATGTTGTTGAACTTGTAAGTTGTAGGAGTCATTTTATAAAATCTTTTTCTGATTTTAATGAGTTATGGGAAAGGGTCATTATTTATTATCAATCATTAAATGTCATCGAAAATTATGTAATTGAACATATACAATGATTGGTAGTAATTGTAAGATAGATGCGGCTGGGAGTCACTATTTGTGTCAATTTACACGAACAATAATGTTCAGTAATTTCTATAAAGCCAGAATAACTGCAATAAGGTATGCATGTTTGCATGCTTCATATGGTATTATGTAGTTATAACCTACATGTATTGTATCATGTGTACTCTACATAGCCACACCTCCATGGTAAACTGTACCTAGGTTAAACACAGTTTACATTGTTGTAATACATGCGGAGGAGTGATATATATATATATAAACAATTGAAAAAGTTCCCATAGCTCTTGGGATTTAGTTGTATTCTGGTCTATGTAGCTTGGCTTAGATACATTCATGATTCAATTACTGTTGTACACATAGAACTGCAAAGTACAAATATGGACAATGTACAATATGTACATGTATGTGTTCAACCATATCTGTGAATAGATAAACAAATTTTTTAAATATACAATTTGTGTGAATACTTGTTCTCTGCCAAGCCAAGTACATGTACACTTAACATCAGTCTGATTAAAATCTGATGTGGTGAATGCAACAAGATGTCTTTATTTACCTCTGTTTCCATCATTTTGTGTCGTTTGTTTTGTTTCGGGTGATCGCTGCCTACCTACATCTGACCCTGTGTAATAGAAAAGGATCTCGAAAGGTTTCATCAACCAATCAGCATGCTTCTTTCAAAATCATTCGGAGAGCCAGTGCCGCCACCGACAGGTTGCAACGGTTGTGTCATCAATGCAATTCTGTATGTGTGTGTGTGTGTGTGTGTGTGTGTGTGTGTTTGTTTTTCAATTTCTCCAGTGTGCACAGCTGCCAACATAACACTCATCCTGATTGGTTACTCAAAAGCGCGAGATTCAAACAAGATTTTCTATAGTATTACATTGACACATGGTCAGATATAGGAAGGTGGCGATCACCCAGAACAAAAAACAAACAACATAAAACAATGGAAATAGAGGTAAATAAAGATGTCTAGCCGCTTTCACCACATCAGATTTTGATGAGATTGACGTAACGTGCAAATTTTGAAAAATGTACTGGTTGATCGTCAACACATAAATTGTTGTAGTTGTAAAATAACTCGAAATATTGATAGTTACATACTGAAGACTTCTTAATTTAATGTCGGAATGATATTCTGTAAAATTTTGTCTAAAGATGAAAAATATTATTGCACTATTGAGAAAAATTGAGTATTTTGTTCATGGACATACATGCATGATGTACAAATGTACATGTACAAAATGTACATGCAGTGGACTTACAAGTTGTGCTGCAATAATAACAGTCTGTCAGCAATTGGCTACATGTATGGGGGCTAGATCATAGATTCATACAATTAGATGTCCACACATTGCAAATAAATTTTACGAGGAATGATGTGATGGAACTGATACATGTAGATTTAAGCTACAAGTATATGTACATTATGTACATGTAGCATTTACATTATGATGTACATGTATGTATATCTGTACATGACGTAGTTTCCTATTTAAAAGCCATGTCTAGCAAATTGTAATACTTCATTGACAAAGAGAATTCAATTTTCTGTTTCTATGAAAACTGTCGGTCTTTTATCAAAAAGTACAACCTCCTGATTCTAATGGGAGCTCTAGTTGATGAAATTAAAACCTGTGAAGACTCTATTTAATATGCACACATTTAGAAAAGTAACAACAACAGTGTTATAGCCAAGCTCAACATTTTTTCATTGGTTGGTCCATGCAAGGAGGCAGGAAGGACTGCCTACCTTGATGGTTGGTCTATGCTATCACTATCTTATCGCAATCTTTATATTAGATCCACATGGGATTACATGTGTAAAGATTGAATTTTGGGATTTAACACTATAGTATAATAGCTGCCTGGCAACACTATAAAGAAAGGTTTAGTCATAAACAAGGAATGATCCTATCTTCATCTAAAATTCTAATCCTAACACTACTCTTCTGACAAAGATCTTTGATGCAGGGAGCACTGATCATACAAGAACCTGGAATTAAACCATGGGATGTACTTTTTGTCATGTTTGCTAATGCTATATCAAAGCTCTGCCTGATTGACAAGGTATTGAGACAAATGTCAAAATAGTTGTTCTATCAAATCATTAATTTGTCAGTGTAACTATTTCTGCCTTAGAAATGTACAACATGTAGACACAATGATCACATTTTTGGAATTGTCCACCATTGTTCACATGCATATTATTACAAATCCAGACAATGTAGACTATAATAGGTTACCTTAGGATGCACTTTGTCTGCAATGTGTAATATGAATTTTTGAGTCTATTGAGGAAGAACCAGAGTTTTGTCATTCCAGTGAAGTCATGCATACATGATGTGTATGTTTTTTTTTAGTTGTATCTAGGCAACACAGGTGAAATTCAGCCATCTGCTCCACTGCATATTTGAGCACAGAGTGGGAAAGCACTATATAAAAATCAACATTATTACAACTAAAATAAATATATTGAAGTACATTGTATATAGTAGTTGTTATGTGGGGAAAACAGTACCAAGATTTTTCTTTGTTGGAGAGTTTCATTTAGTTACTATGTCAATTGTCATGTATTTTAATTCTGTATGATGAAATTAGGCGTACACATATATGGGTATAGTATAGGGGTGTTGTCATCCACTGTACTGTACACATATACTTGCTACACTGATTATTAGCTGAAACTGTGACTAGAAACTGTCAAAGAAAACGTCTGATTAGGCTTTTTTTTTAACAACAAGTACATGTACACCCCACATCCCTTACACCAATCCCATCTCATTTACATATAATGATATATGTCAATAGTAAGGGTGATGCCATGATGTTGGTCTTTCTACTGACTGTTAGGAACCCCAGAAACAAAGGGGGAAAGGATCTGCTGAATCATACATGTATAGATTTCAATACCCTGCAAAAAAAAAATATTTGTTTGGGTACCCTGTAAAAAAACAACAAGAACAACAATAAAAAAAACACACTGGGAACCACTGTCCAGGTAGATACATGTAAATGTGTTTACATGTACAAGTATATATGGATTGATGCACAATGATGGTCTATTCAATAATGTACATAATTATGTGCCGCTACAGTTTAACTTTTTTTTGTTTTCAATTTTATTTACAAATTGTTGTTATATGTACATGTATCTTGTACTTTA
Source organism: Glandiceps talaboti (assembly GCF_964340395.1). Classification (NCBI taxonomy): domain Eukaryota; kingdom Metazoa; phylum Hemichordata; class Enteropneusta; family Spengelidae; genus Glandiceps; species Glandiceps talaboti. The sequence goes on from NC_135552.1 coordinate 8,224,001, forward strand.
GTGTGTTCATTTATTATTCTCATTTGATGTATTCTTTCCCAGCAAAGTATAAATGCTGTGACAGGCCTGTTCCTGGCTCTTGGCCAGCATGATTTCATGCATGTTAAAACAGATAGAATTTTTTGGACAAACATTTGTCTCTTGCCTCAGGTGTTGCCCCAAGCTGATATTTGTATAGGGTATATTAAGGTGTGAACATACCATGAGAGAATGCTGCCCGCAGTCTTAGACCCTGGAATAAACGAGATCAATGTGGCAATGTAAACATGACGTCATTGAAAATAAAAATTCTTTAAGATTATATACTTTCAATTCTCAGTACCTGAAATAGAATATTACCACCTAGGTGGATCATAAAAATAATGAACTTTCGATTTCTTTGTCGACACCATAACTTCCACTCCACACACCTCACATGCATTAATATATAGGTGTGCATGAGAATAAGTCAACCTTCTTCTCCTATTTCGACCTTCTTGCATGAGGTAAAATGCTATTGCAGGTACCGAGAATTTTGCATGGTTTTAAAAATCATTCTGTGAACATTACATATGCAGTTCACGTTTGTGACAGTGGTGCATAGTAGAATGATAAATCAACAACAATCAACATTATTTTGTTCAGAAATACATGTATCACATGTACTGGTACACATAACCATGTTCAGTATTTGTTTTTTTATTTATTTTCCCACCTACAGCACCGTAAGGCAATAAAGTCTGGGGAGAATACTGACAAAGTTTTATATATAGGTCATGTACAGGGTAATCACAAAATTGTCCGCATATTGTAAGTCTTTGAATACATGTAGAGCAAAATTTAATTGAGATTAATGAATTAAAAAAACAAAATAATGTACATTTGCATGTATTTAACCCTTTGACTGGCACCCTATATTTAGGGAGTAAATACATACATGTAGAGGTACAGAAACCAAGTTATCAAAGGTGTAATTCACTTTAGAACAATTTCATTCTATTTTCACATGTTGAAATATTATCAGGGATAGGTTATGTGGTTGTGAACTTTATTTTTCTTTGAAGAGAATGTTAATGTGAGATTTAACTTAAGTCAGTTATCAAACAAGAATGCTTACAAATTAAACAATGAAAAGTAAACATATTACAATACTGTATTGTCCTTCCTTCTTCCTGTCAGTGTCCTGACATTGAACATGTAATTGTATTGTAAACATCATATACATTTGTACACATGTAGAGAAGGTCACATTTGTTAGAGGTGTTGTGTGAGTGGGGATTCTGACTTTTGATTAAAAACATTCTGATAAAAGGACATTCATGAAAAGTTTAGAATAACATTTACCAGATAAGAAGGAGATGTGTAAATATGTTGTGTTGTAGAAGACAATAAACACTGAAATTTTGTTTTATACAGTGTGTGTTTTACATACGATACATGCAGTTTCATATGATAAACAGCACACCTTATTTTTGAAAATTCATCTTTTTTTGGTCTATTTACTGGTACAAAGATGTGCCTTTGTATCTGTAACTTACCATATCCATGTACTAGACTAGAATCCAGTCACATAGGGATTTCGCTCTTGCTTTTCCCATACCAAGCCTGGCATTTCACAAGCAGTCGTTTACTTTAATAGCTTCAGGCAGAAATCAGGCACAAATATGAGTGACCTAAGGGGGCCTGCAACTCATAGGGACATGTATGAGTATGTTCCGGTTCAATGAAGTAAAATATTGGGGAATAATATACCTCTTCAAGCATAATTTATGGAAAATCAGGAAAAATAACGATGATTTGATATATTTTGACTGGTAATATTTTGAGCACCACAAAACCAGTGGCGTAAAAATGTAGACACGGGTTGTCATGATGTAGAATGATCGACCAGGGTATATCATCCATGTTTTAATGTTCAAACACAAAACTTGGCTTGAGTATGGTGTAATTTTACATGTAATATGTACATGTACATTGTATATATAGTATATGCTACATGGACATGCTAGAATGTAATTAATCGTTAGATTGAACAAGTATAAATAATGTATTAATTGTAATGAACAGTAGCTTAGAATCTAACCTTTCATCCTTTTTGACATTCTTGGCAATATCATGAGAGAAGAGACAACCAGATAAGAAACTGGATTTTAAGTAATAACAACTGAAATGGAAGAGTTTTGTTTGCAAAGAAGCTTCTTACGTACATTGAGATGGAAACTAGGAGAACATATTCCAGCTGTTTTGGGTTGGAATCACATCAGAAACAGAATGGTGACAGTGCGACATGCAATTATTTTGTAAATTTATCTGTGATTTCACTTTCATAATATTAACATTCAATTACAACATTCCTCAGATACTTGAAACTCGAATAAAGTTTATTTTTCACCTGGCATCACTCGTCAAATGCAAATTAAAATAAAGAGGAATTAAGTTTTGTAAGATTATGCCTCACATCATTCATCAAATATACATGTAACAGGAACTTTGGACAAGCTGTGGAAGAAATGTATTCATCACCTGGCAGCACTTTTCAAAATCTAATCTATATATATATATTACTACGGAAGTGAAACAGTACATTAAATTTGTTGGTATTTTGTGTGAAATCGATGGATGTCAATAGGGTATACCCCTCTGTGATTTTATTAAATTAAAACCAGTACTGAACTGTTGTGTCAGTAAACTCCCATAACTTGATAGTATTTCTTCTACATTTTGTACATGCTGCTATTTTTCTTGTCTGGAACTTACACTAAAAATGACTTTATTCACATACACGGCACCGACCCCTTGTTGTAAAGGCCAGTTTTAATGTTTATTGAATTATTGGAAGACATTCCAACACATTCAAAGCTAGACAGAAATAAAAACTGATCACTCTCTGAGGCTGAGATTTTAAGCAGTAGTAAAGTCTGGCTTGAAGTAATTTGGTAGCTACAAATGTAAGCTGTAAAATATTATGGTCACTTCATTAAATGAAAAGTGATTCACTTACATGTATACAAATGTGCTGTGAAGCGATAATGTAAATGAGCTAAGTCTCCAATGAAAATTTGTCATCTACTACTTTTTAGTTTGAGTTTATTGCATAGCTTCTAATCTAAGACTCTTATCTTCGTTTCTACTTCTCAAGGGAGACTGAAATTGTGCAAGAGATTCCTGATAGCTATATGAATATATATAGGTATATGAATCATCAAATTCCTTGTGAGTGTAAAAGTTCAAACATTTGACGTGGGAGTGCGACTAAACTTACATTCTATCCATCCCAACAAAAGGAAGTTTTGAAATACAAACCATTGATGGTCAAACCTTGTTTTGCTTGGACTAAATTAGTTTCGGTGAGTTCAGATAAGGACAGAGCTACATTTGAAGTTGTCCTTTGGAAATTCAGAATTTCGTATCGTTTGTTTGATCTCATTAGAGGGGGGTATTTTTTCGTGATAATTACAAAGAGAATGGTGTCTTTTACATACATAGGTATGCGAGAGAGGTACTTTCAATTAACATAAAAAATTACAAAATCAATAACCCTGGTATGCAGGTCTTTCAAGGGTGAAATTCAGTATCGGGTCATTGCTAATGCAGGCATGCCTAACAGAGGATGTTATTGTTACAGAGTCGTTTCTCAGGGTTGCTGGATTGTACAACAATTTTGTAAGTGCAGAATAATTGTTAGTCGTTTCAGCTGCGTGCTCGTCATAACATTTCATGCTTAGTGGGGCAGTATTTTTAAATGAGACTGCAACTCATCATTGTATCATCAGCATAAAACACAATGTTTGAAAGAGAGAGAAAAGATCCTTGCGATAAAGTTTAATTGGGACATTGTGCAAACAGGTTTCCAGTAGCAGCAGTATTTTTTTTCCTCAAACAATCACACTAAAGCCATCGTACAATGTAGCCAAGAGTCTTTTGTTACAGAAACAATTTATCACTCAAATCCTTGCTCATTCCTATTGGCTTGCTGCCGTCATTTGCCTGAGAAAGATTGTTGAATGGCTGCTTGCAGGTGAAAGAGTCAAACAACGTTGGGTGCAATGCAGAAATTGATGTCTGGATATACATGTATACACAGACTAAATGTTTGTAGAAATTTGAGTCCATTTATGATAGCTTGTGATTTGTACATGTACAATGGACTTGAGGGTGTCTGTAGATCAAATAGCACGGTGAGTCACGTACTGCAGTAATGATATACCACTTACAAATTACAATATTCAGTGATTTTGCCAAGACTGGGAGTAATACTTGTACTTCAAATGCACTTTATACACAAGGCCACTTAGTAGGAGTTTCAATTTAGATGTATACATGTACAAAAATGTAAGTTGTGTTATTAGTGAAGTTTAGATTCCTAGAAACCAAGCGCAGAAATTCTTGTCAGATATTACAGCAATGTTTCATGAACATTTTCTCATAGTTTTAGAGGATATACATGTATGTGTACATGTGCAACATATAGATATACTGCTGCAGGATTTAAAATTCAGAAACCATACATGTACATGTACATTGTACATTACCTTGTCATAATTTTATTTTTTTAAATACTGTACATGCATGTTGTGTTCCTGATATCGCACATTAACTTGAAGACCATACTACTGTATACATGGGTGCTAGCTTGTCACTTGATTTTCAAAAATAATGTACATTTTTTTTGTATTACACACACATGATTACAAATTTAAGACACAGGTATAGATTAAAAATTCTTGTACAATTGTAAACAAGCTGCTATGCAGGATAGACTCAAAATGTCATGTACAGTTTGTATGTATACATGTTGAAACACACAATTGGTTAGGTTTTCAAACTCGGTGTATTGGTGAACGCTGCAGAGGTGAGTTGAGCGATCAAAGCTGTGAGTATACAAAGACTGTGTTGAATACACAATGTACATGTGCAGTATTGTTTAAAATACAACAGAGTTGATATATTTCATAGAATTAGTTGGAGTCTTGCCTGTCAGTTCTCTCAGTCACTACATTTGTATGTTCTTCTGTACATGTATTATGATTCTTTGTTCAAACCTGTCACAATACATTGTACTTTTGAATAGATTTGCGAAATATCCAGACGTAGGAAAAATGTGTTGTTCATGCAGAACATGTACATCTATCAATGCCAATTTTGCATGTACATGTACAAATGTACATGTATGCATGTGTGTACATTTGTATGTATGTATGTATGTATGTATGTGTGTGTGTGTATGTGTATATGTCACTGTGTATGTACATGTGTATGTAAATATGTATGTATGTACATGTATGTATAAATATATGCATGTACATACTACATGTATGTATGCATGTATGTGTACATTTTGTCATTTGTAAATTGTAGGTGGTGCTTTAGCAAGTGTTACTGCAGATATTTCAGTGATTTACTAAATATTTTTAAAACATTGCAAGTGTAATTCAATTGAACATCAATGCTTCATTTGTTATGTTTTCTTGCCTGTGTCACTTCTTGTGTACAGTTTAATAAATAAATACGTACACGTTTGTACAAAGTACATTTGTATGTATGTATGTATGTATGTATGTATGTATGTATGTATGTGTGTGTGTGTGTGTATGTACAATATATGTATGTACATGTATCATGTATGTATGTATGTATGTATGTATGTATGTATGTATGTATGTATGTACATTGTATGTATGTATGTATGTATGTATGTATGTATGTATGTATGTACATGTTCAATGTATGTATGTATGTATGTATGTATGTATGTATGTATGTATGTATGTATGTATGTATGTATTTATGTATGTATGTATGTTCAACTTACAAGACAATTCTGCACTTCAATCACAAGGAAGGGTTTTGTGTTTTAGGTTCTTTTGTACTCTGTAGTCATGGTTCATTGATTCTGAAACGTTGTCCAGAGTATTTAGAATTAGATTGTAGTTTAATGGATGGGACATTAAAAGTGTTTTTGAGTTTGCTTTTAACATTCTTGTCTGAAAACTCATCAAATGAGGGAGTCTGGTACAGTAATGGTCAATAGAGAAAATAGGTCCAACGATCAGTAACATGACATCAGTGATACACAGTAACACATGTACATTTTTGTATTGTATTCCACAGACTCAGACTGTTTTACATTGCATGTTATTTATAAAAATATTAACATTTACTCATTTATCATTCTTTTCTACAATGTATTTTACAGGTAATTGAAATGTTTTGAGATATTTGACATGTCCATGGAGACCAAACAATGGATGTAAATAACTGGCTGTCATGGCAACTTGAACAAGTTTTGGATCAGTTCCTTGAATTTTAAAGTGTGAAGCCAGTTCTGGTGACTGATTGATTTTGTGAGTTTGACAAGAGACACAAATAGGAAAAGGAATTAAGTACATGTACATCTCTGAACTTTAAAACAATGAGTGCAAGAAGAAAACGACAAGTCCTCCTGTGTGGAAGTTGTGGACAGTTCCACGATGTGGGCTCTAATCACCTTTACGATTATTATGAACAAGTTGATGAAGAATTGACATGCCAGGTGTGCTTACAACCATTGGTCAACCCAATGGACACCATTTGTGGACATACATATTGTGCAAGGTGTTTGAAAAGTGTTCTGAGGTTAAAGAAAATGTGTCCCATCGACAGAAGGCCATTAATGTCTAAAGACTGCAAAGTTGCCAGCATAATGGTACAAAAGTAAGTTTTAATATATTTTTATTCTCTTAGAAGTTTTTCAAATATCTGTTTCTCTGTAGGTATAGGAAATTCTCGGTATCTGCAATAGTGCTTTACGTCATGCTAGAGGAGCAAAACAGAACAAGAAGGTCGACTTATTCTCAGATTCGTCTATCTTGCATGTGTTACAAGTACCAGTATATGGAATGGAAATCATTGAGTTGACCAAGAAATTGAATGTTATGATGTAGGCCAGCTACAAATGTAGGGGTGAAATTTTATTTCAGGTACCATGAATTTGATTTAATAGTAAGAAGATCCAACATGCAACATGATGGAAATGATATGATGTTCTTAAAAGTTTTACAACACAGGATCCCAATGACACATGAGTGTCGGTGTAGCACATTTGTAAAACACAGCGGAGTACATTTGTATGCCTACATAAAGTAGCATTCCTCTTGAAAGCCAAGTGTTTGAACAAAGACTATTGGATTTATACCCTGGTTGAAACTCCTACATGTAGGGATGATTCTACATCATGCTGAAATTATGACTCAAAACATTTCTCATGATTTTTCATAAATTATGCCTGAATTATGTTATTCCCAATATTTTGCTTCATTCAGCTGAAAAATGCCTGTGACCTAAGGATTTTGCCACTATCAGTTGAAAGACGAATAGTGACAGTGCTTCAATAACTTGACATAAGTACATTGTACATGTAACTCATATTTTCCCTCCCTACATTATGTATGTGAAGGCAAATACTTGTACAAATATCCTATAGAGTATTTCGATGCTCCAACCAGCATACATTTGTATGTATAATTATTATGTAAAATATACATTAACAGAAGCCCCCTAAAATTACAACCCTACAATAACTTTATAGCTAATCATTCAAATCAAAGTACGCTGCTACATGTACATGTAGAACTGTACAGTTATGGATGCTGTACTCTTTGTGACCCTCAAGTAACAATAGGGTACACTGTGTTTACATGCGACTGTTTGGTTTATTCTTAGCCTACATAAATGAATAATATGTACATCCAGGGCTATTTTTAGGATATAACAATTCATTTGCATTTATGAACATAACAACAATACATGTAATAATATACCAAACTGTTCATCAGCTTGGTATAATGTACAATGTAGATCAAATGACTTGCACACATGCACAGGTTCTGATGCAGAGTTCTTTAGTATTTTAGCATCAAGCTTTCGAGCTGTCTTGTTATATGATCCTTATCTGTATGACAAATTCTATAATTGTCAGCTGTAACTATTCAGTGCAAAAAATCATGCAGAATTTGTCAGATCAAAATAAGATAAATATATGCATCGATTTTGACTGTGAATATTTGCTAAATTAAAACCCTCGTCAAGTAAAGTCCTTGTCAAAGATAGTGGCCATAGCAGGATTTATAAAAAGTGCACAATGTAAACAGAACACAATGTATATTCCTATAACTTTTATGCTGAGCATGTATTTTAGCCTAGCTCAGTCTTGGCCTATCCTGTAAGCACTGTGTTCATATGTGCATACGGTATGTCTTCATTAATATGCATTTGTGCATTATATACAATTGAACCTACATTTTGTATATACATGTATGCTGTGCACAAGATAATTTCATTTAAACTTGGCACAAATATGTGTTCTTTTGATAAGAAGGAGGATTTTAGCCTAGTTCAGTGGGACTAGTGAACTCAGTCTTGGTTTATTCTGTATGCACAATGACATGTGTGCATCATGTCTTCATCAATTGAACAATATACAATTGAAGCTACATGCACATGTATGCCACTGTGCACAAGGCAGTTTCATTTAAACTTGGCATAAATATGTGTGCTTTTGATACGAAGGAGGAGGAGGGTGATTTTGTCATTATGTCCTATGATATTTACAAGTACATGTACAGTGTATCTAATGACATCAGTTACAAAAATTATCAAGCAATTAGTTTACAAAATCTCATCGAATGTTTAATACTTTAGAAATTTCTTTCACGTTTTGTATATTTTCAATGTCGATCTTTCTCTTGAATATTAATTTATCATCAAGGCCTGACCTTCATCTCGAAGGTCAATTTGATGATGGTGAAGCCACGTCTGGAGTATCAATTCATTTTCATTTAATTCTTGTCATTGCCATTATGCTTACACAATGAAATAATTAAAAAAATATAGATGCACAGTTTAATATTCAGAGTTTATTCTCAATTTGTTTTGAGATAGAAGGAATCATTGAAAATTCAGCAGTGAACTTTCATGAGAAGCATTGTGTTTGAGTATGCACGGAATATACATGTAGGAATGCATACAGAAAAATGTTTATTGTTAGGCAGTCACTACATTACACAGAATCCTTTTTCCATGTGAATATTTTCTTGGATTAGACAGATTGTGAGGAAATGTTTCCATGGAACAAGAAATCTAGGAATGTTTAGGGGAAGTTTTTTTTATGTAGCCATCAATATTGTAATGGTGTGGAATAACTTCCTTGAAATCTGGGATGTGTCACCATAATTCAAACTTGCCAAGTACATAAAAATACCCATCAATTCTCCCATACCTCTTTTCTAAATGTTTTGTATACATAATTCTTGTAATATTGGTACAGTATACAACCATTAATTAATGCTCTGACTAAACATTCATGTACATGTGCATTGTTTATACCAGTACAATGTAACCTTGTTATGTACATGTGTACAAACATACTGTATGTCTGTAAATTTCCTTTCTTCCAGCCTCTGTTTCCTGTCTGTGTATGTACAGGTTCCTGTTAAGTTGCTTATTACTACTGTAGCCCAAAGACTTTACTATGCCTTGGTTCAACACATGACATTCTCCAGCCACTTTATTGGGCTGCTGTGTCTTTTGTAGCCCAGAGTCTTATCATAGTCGCTATCACAGGCTAGCAATATATCCGAGGGCCAACAGCAATTGTCTTTTCTGAGTTAAGTCTCTGGGCTATGTCGTTTGTTGCTGTAGATTAAACAGGGCAAGTTTATTCTCTGCAATTAGCCAGGTTCTTGGATTCGAATGTTCAGCAAATTTACATGTACATGTTCTTTTCTGTTGAAGTACCCGTAGGGCCTGATCAGCAATCACTACAACCCACTCTGTTCATCATTGAATACAAATACTGCTACCATACAAAATCAAGAAATTAGTGTTTGGAGAGTTTAGAGTCTTTGTTAGATAGACAAAAATCCCAAATAAATTGAATCACTCCCTATTGTTTTCTATCTAAGTAATTAGTACAATTCTCTCTCTTGTCTTTGGCAGATGTTGTTTGTTGTTTAATTTAAACCATTTTTCTTTAGTACTGAACACAAAAAGGGAGGTAAAAGCAAGGAATAATATGGTTGTAAATTACTAGGATTTTTGCCCTAGGGGTGTAATCATTGGGACAACTTTCAATTTGTCTTGTCTCTGAATGGTTCTAAACAGACACAGCTGCCATACTTTTGTTGCATCTCTGAAGTCAAATAGACTATTGTTGGCCTGAGTTAAAAGCTTCGATCTAATCCTAATTGTTTCACTTAGACTGCACAACAGTGTAATAATGCAAAACGTTACCACATGTTAGTGTTGCCTTTAGGACCACTACTACACAGAAACCAGACCTAAAAACTCAAAAAAATAGTTTGAGGGTTTCAGTCGCAGAATGTCCTTATGAGGAAAACAGACACAGACAAGCCTGGTTTAATTGTGAGTTTGCCAGTGGGGTTTCTCATTATCCCAGACATTGCATAGTTGTAGCCAATTAATTCTAGGTTAATTGGCTTAGTGATAATAGATATACTTGTAGTGCCCTTGAGTACCTTATTTCTTCTGATATCAAATATCATTGTATGGGTAGGTGCAGACTGCCAGTTGAAATTAAAATCAGTAAAAATGTTCACATCATCATGTCTGTCGCTTGGACAGGTTCTAAAATACAAAATGTAGCTGACGTGCTATACATTTAGAAGGGTACTAGTAAATTTAATACAGGTTGCATCTAGTAATTCTTTATTTAGACATCCCTAGAAACATTCTCCATCAAATGTCTGACTAATCCACGTGGCAAATTTAAATTCAAGATTTTTAGATAAAAATCACACTTTTGTACTGAATTTGAACATAAGAAGTGTAGATATTATCACTAAGAATTCTTCACCCTTGTCCTCCCTGCTACAGCCGTGATGGTTTCCAGATATCCCAAGGAACATTCCCATCAAATTTCTGACTAATCCACTGAGATCACATTTTTGTACCAAATGTGCATATCAACAATATTGTCACCATATCTTGATCACTTGCTTCATGAAAACACCTCTAGAACCATTGCCTTGGAATTTTGTATCTGTTGTATCTTAGAAGATGTAACTGTCCCAGCAGAATTCATCTGAATTCAATTAACTTCTGACATCTGTAGCACTGATATAAAAAGAAAACACAATTCTCTATATACATACAACAGTGTGCCTCAAAGGAGCTTGAATGTTACAGCAATGGCCTTTGTGAGTAGAATTTGCTGTGCAAGTTTGACTCATGAATGTTTTAATAATAGTGAAGTAGACACGTACATGTACATGTAACTTACTAATCTAATATAGAGTAGAGTACATTGAGTCAGACATGCACTATGTTATTAATATCCCTACACCCCCCCTCCCCCCCCCAAAAAAAAAAAAAAAAATGAGAGCAGTACATTGCACATTTGGTATACAAGCACATGTACAAATGTTCATGTAAGCCCTGAGAATAAGTCAACCTTCTTGTTCTATTTTGACAAGCAGTCATGAGGTAAATGCTATTGCAGGTACATTGTACTAAGAACAAGTCAACCTTCTTGTTCCATTTTGACCCTCTAACATGAGATAAAATGCTATTGCAGGTACTGAGCATTAACCTCAAATTTTAAAAAATACCTTATTTTTTGATAGGATTACTAGACTTACAATGTACTAAAACCTAGTACTGAGTGTGTGCATAAATCAACGTGTTGTTTATAATAAATTACATCCGAATACCTGTAACTACAGTTTCATCTGTGAAATATTGGAAATCCTATTTCTATTTTTGTCATTCATTAAAAGTAAAAGGATGTAGATTTCACTTACAGGATGTTTTCTCAATAGAATGACCTTGCACATTTGCTTCACACATGTACATGTACACAGCTGTGACAATGATTTAGTATTTCTATACATGCTTGAAAATCAGAATTAATGATGTATATATGTGGTTTTATCATAACTATTAAAAAGTAAATGGAAAAATTGAAAACAACTGATTAATTTGATCAACAGTCGAAATATACAGATGACTTTATGTATAGTTTTATCATAAACATTATAACTCATTGATTTCATTAACAGTGACTGTACACTATATTCTTTATTTCTACACATGTATGTACATGTAGTGTATCTATTATCATAAAGTGATTCATTGGCAAATAACTGACTAATTTCAATTAACAGGCAGAGTATACTGTATTCTTTATTTGTACACATGTACAATGTGTCTAGTATTATCATAAAACGTTTTAAGTGATTCATTGAAAAATAATTGATTGATTTCTTTAACAGTCATCGTAAACTGTATTCTAAATATTTCTACACATGTACAATGTATCTAGTTTTATCATAAAATGTTAAAGTGATCAGAAAAATTGGAAAAAAAACTTACTAATTTCATTTAACAGTTGCAATTGTACATCTGAGATTTTATGTACAGTTTTGTCATAAACATTAAAAGTGATTCACTCGTGATTTCAGCAGTGGAAAACAAATAGTATCAATGTACAAGTTTATTTGTTTGTTTGTTTGTTTGTTTGTTTGTTGTTGTTTTTCTGGTGTTGAATTCGAAGATCTTACAGAAATGTAAATGCATTACATTCCATAAGATATCAATTGTACATCATACAATATAGATTGTATGTACATTGTACCATTAATGTACATTATCCTATGACAAATGGATGGCCAATGAATACATTCACATGATATCTTGATTTCTAATGTAGTACATGTATGTGTCAGTAGTAGTACAAAATCTTGGTTTCGGGGCTATCCTTGAAAGTTATTTTTGCAAGACAGAAAAATTGGATGTATATATGTACATGTAGTTCTGAGTTGTATGTAAATACTAGTTCTTCAGGAAAGAGAGGAACCTGTATGGTACATCATACATTTGTACATGTGCATGGAAATACTCGCATATTCCTCCCCACGAGTGCTTGTGCGCGCACACGCACACACGCACGCACACACACACACACACACACACACACACACACACACACACACACACACACACACACACACACAAAAGAGAGTTGTACATGTACATGCATTAATGTGATACTTATTCATGCTATTATTGCAAGTCCCTCCTCTCCATTTGTTTGCTGTATAATCCTAAACTCAAGTGTAAAGCAAGCAAATGGGTACTTCAGTAAAGTCAACTGGAACACACTATAAAACGTTCCTTCTCATTGGAAATACCCTATGTATGCTTGTACAATGTACATGTACCTGTAGTAGCACTTTATTTCATGAATTGATTAAACAAATGTTGTACATTTTGTATATGTTGAACCAAAGTACTGAAGTCAGCATGTACATGTACATGTAAATATGTATACATACATGTACTGTGTACATGTAGCACACTGTCTCATAATTAAACAATTTTTGTACATTGTATGTGGACCAAAAAATCGGCATGAAGAATAAAGGTTTTGAATAATGGCCAAAAGTTACAGCTTCAACCTGTGTTTATTATTCAGTTTGTATTGTCAATACATGTTAATTGTATGTCATAGAGTAATATTTGGATATGTCTGTGTGTATTGTATGAAGGTTTTATTCAAACACTAAATTATGCAGCTACGTGTACATGTACATTTAGCATCTGTGACTTTTCCACAGCCTGCATCATGATCTGTAGACTTACATGTATGATTTGAAAAAGGCGACACACACACAACTTTGAAAAGGGAGAAGCTTCGTCCATTTTTCATTCATTTTACTTTTGTTCAGTTGACCTGCTTATTGTTCCGACTTCCGTATACATTTGTAAGAACACAATTAGCAGTACTTTATATAGCCGCTCTGTTAAAGATCTTTTGGCTACAGAATCCAAACTGACGTCTGGTCCGAAGCCATTGGAGACTTTGTCACTTATGCACTGGCTTAAATTTAAAAACAAGATTGCAACAACACATATTTGACATATTCCCAAGACACTTCTCTTCTGCAGACATACACACGTGTGTATATATGAATAATATACAATACAAACACACTATATATGAATATTTCAAGCTGAGTGTGGGAAACAGACTTCCGTGAAAGCCCACACTTCATTTTAGGGTAAAGTACGTGAATGCCTTCAGGGCCAACATTAATCCCAATGTTTTGTTTGAGAATTAAAAGACTGTTATGAATGGTAAGTCAACCATTGAAAACAGTATTGAAAGTTAAGACAACGTATAAAATTTATAGTACTAGAGGAGGGTTTATACACCATCTCAGGGTTCTGCCCAAGCCTTTGTGTGAACAATAGTGAGTATTCTCCTATGAGTTCTACATCTACCAGACAATACTAGTAGACAATTTGCATTACAATAATTCAATGCTGTGAATCATTCTGAGTATTATTTATTATTCCTCAATATTTTTCTTTGTTCGGCCATTGGAAATACAAGTGACATACATGTGTAAGGGACCTTTCACTACACAAGTGACTTAAGGGGTCTTGTCACTAGGAGTCAGAGATGAGTCATGACAGAAAAAGCTCTTGTGTTTTCTGACCGGATAAAAGTATCGGAGAATAGTATATATATTACATGCATACCTGTGAGAGAGAAATTAATTGTAATTCTGAACATTTTGTCTTGTCTTGTACTTAAAGCACCACAGAACCAATTGACATACATTTATGACTTAGAACAATCAAGGTAAAACCTTTCTGTCACAACTAAATGTATAAATGAAGACAAATGTTTAGATGTTATTTCCCAATATTTTTCTTTGTTCAGCCAAAGAAAATATGAGTGACCTAAGGGGGCTTTGTCACCACAAAGTTGCTAGATGAGTAGTGACATCCCTTAGGTTACAAGTTCCAACTTAATGAAAAAAAAATATTGGCAAATAACATGATATTAATAATACCAGTGCCAGTAATATCAAAGAAAAATTAGGGAAAGTAATTTTGAATGTTTTTATTGATGTTTTGAACATAGCAGAACCAGTGACATCAACACACATTGTTGTGACATATACAATGTATGTGTGTTGTAGAATGACCAGAGTATAGATTCCATATTTTTTGTTCAACTTGGCCTGTGTATGGTACATGTATAATGGGAATTATATGATATCCCTGTCAAAGTTTGATTTATAAAACATTGATTGAGTAAAAGTTGAATGTTTCAAGTCAAATGAGAAAGTGTGCATTGTCATCCTGTAGAACAGCCAGAATTTAAAAAGTGAATGCATTCTGAATGTTCCACTGTACATGTACATGTACGATGATGTAGAGATACTATCTGCAGACATCTGGTGAAGACGTATATGTTATTTGCCAAATACCGTTCCATATCTTGCTGCGAGAGGTATTTTTTCTGGTATAACGGAGAGCCGGAGGCGAGCCGTTATACCAGAAAAATTACCTCGAGCAGCAAGATGTGGAACAGTATTTGGCAAATAACATACTTATACGTCACCTGCGACTATGAATCCATTTTTGAATGTCTAAAAATGCTGTTTCATGTTAAAATAAAATCACTTCCGCGTTATACATGTACTGTCGAGCGTAGTATCATGCACCTCTCTGATAACTGCAATGCGGTTGTTTACATGTCAGCCTTAACTTTATCATCCAATCAGAGTGCGCGTTTGCTCAGTAGTATGACGTAATGTTTACTATTTGCATATCACTCAGCGATTTATTCAAACTTAATAACCATCAGCTGAAAAATGAGTGCGTCTTTGTTTTGCGTACTGTATTCCATTAAATGTACATAAATGTTCGTGATATGCTTTGTTGTTCTAGTTAAGCAAAAATTACACCCTTTGTGGTGGTAATTTTCATATCCTTCATAAATTTAGGAATTCATGTTTACGATCGCGTGACGACCGTGCGTTCGCCGTCACTGGACTTTCACGGTTGTGTGTGGAATTTTTGACTATTTCCCTGTGACATGAAAAGTACAGTTCAAAGACTTGTTACAATGTATAAAACGGTGATATTTTGTTCCATTGACAACAAATTTGGCATTGGAAATGCTGGTTATAGCTCGATCTCTAGTTGTCTGCTAGATTTGTTTACAAGGGGACATGTAGTGATCACGTGATACAACAAGCAAAAATACGGCTGTTGGTGAAAAATACGCCTGTGTATCTGCAGGCTCTCGACCAATCAGAATGCGAGATTGGAGACAGGTGACGTATAAACTCAATCATCTGGTGAAGACTTTGATATATTTGATGTGTATACATTGTTCAGGAATATTCTTGAATCAAAACATCCAACAAAGATTACAATGAGATGGCCTTGGTCATATCAGCTTACTATTGAATGTGTAGTGTGAGGCCACATGCATTATTGTTCTTGTTTCTGTGTATTTTTTGCAGACTACTTGACAAACTGAGAGTGGTGTGTCCTAACTCTAGCTACTGCACAGATGTGATGGCAAGATGTGACCTTGAAGCTCATTTGAGTCACCGGTGTCACGGTTCCCCATCCTACTGTGACAACCAACCACTGGGCTGCTCTTTTACAGGCCCTAGGATCCTGCTTGATTGCCATAGATTAGAATGTTCTTTCAGAGAACAAAAAGGTATGTTACAAGGAGTTACTAACAATCCCTTGGTACTTGAGCTTAGAGTCTAATTGTGACTTCCAAATGTGTCACTATCTCTCTCTTGAGGTACCAGGAGAGAGGTGATGAAGGGATTTAGAACATGTTTCATGAGTACAGTACAATACAATATAGCGCAGTGCAGGACAACACAGTGCAGCACAACACAACACAACACAGTACAGCAGTGTGCAATACAGTACTGTACAGTATGTTTATGTGTACAGTAAGCGTAACACTTCTTGATTGTCACTCTGTTTGATACAGTGTAAATTAAGATCCAAGCTGTCACAAAAAGTAATATGTCATCAGTATACATGTATGTTAGCAACTAGAAGGGTTAATGCCTGCACCAGCACCATGTTAATTCTGGTCTAACAAGTTGGAAAGAGATTCTTGAAACGTACTTCTACAACCGTGTTTTCATCATTATAGCCTTCATTCTAATTGAATAGAGTACATGTACATGTATGTCATGTGTCGTAATAAAAGCTGGTCAATATATAACAAGAAATATAATTATATTATAGAAATATGACATCATTCATAGCTCTTGGATGATTAGTTTTGATTTTTGTTTTCCGTTAATTTTAGACTAAATATCAAACTTTGCTCCAGACAGGATATTTTGAGAAACGTTACAAAACAGAGAGTGAAATTCTGCATCAGAGATAAATATTTTAGATAAAGAAAAGCTGAAGGGTAACATGATAAGATATTCATATCACTCCAGTCTTTCTTCATATCAAGTAACTGTCAGCGCATAACTATAAACTAGTGACACAGAAAACAATATCGTGAAATAGTCATAATTAAACTTATTATTTATGTCATATACAAAAAGGTCACGTTTGATGTGACCTTTTTGTGTGCCAAACTACAAACCTTAGACAAGTTGAAATGAGATGCTCCATTTACACTCAATACTGGAAGTGAATAAGGGAACATCACACAGACTGCAGGAAATAATAAGCATTTTCTTTTAACTTTCACCCTATTAATACATTATGTGATTCTAGTCTAGTGCTAACCATGGTATCAAATCTCAAGATCTCTCTTTAGTCTAGTGCTATCTGTGGCCTCAAATCTCAAGATCTCTCTTTAGTCTAGTGCTAACTGTGGCCTCAAATCTCAAGATCTCTCTTTAGTCTAGTGCTAACCGTGGCATCAAATCTCAAGATCTCTCTTTAGTCTAGTGCTAACCGTGGCATCAAATCTCAAGATCTCTCTTTAGTCTAGTGCTAACCGTGGCATCAAATCTCAAGATCTCTCTTTAGTCTAGTGCTAACCGTGGCATCAAATCTCAAGATCTCTCTTTAGTCTAGTGCTAACCGTGGCATCAAATCTCAAGATCTCTCTTTAGTCTAGTGCTAACCTTGGTATCAAATCTCAAGATCTCTCTTTAGTCTAGTGCTAACCGTGGCATCAAATCTCAAGATCTCTCTTTAGTCTAGTGCTATCTGTGGCCTCAAATCTCAAGATCTCTCTTTAGTCTAGTGCGAACTGTGGTATCAAATCTCAAGATCTCTCTCTTTAATCTAGTGCTAACTGTGGTATCAAATCTCAAGATCTCTCTTTCGTCTAGTGCTAACCTTGGCATCAAATCTCAAGATCTACATCTAGTCTAGTGCTATCCATGGCATCAATCTCAAGATCTACATCTACATCTACATGTAGTCTAGTGCTATCCATGGCATCACATCTCAAGATCTCTCTTCAGTCTAGTGCTACATGTAACCGTGGCATCGAATCTCGAGATCTCTCTTTAGTCTAGTACTAACCGTGGCATCGAATCTCAAGATCTCTCTTTTAGTCTAAATCTCAAGATCTCTCTTTAGTCTAGAGCTACATTGTACATGTATCAGTAGCATTGAATCTCAAGATGATTTGATAGCATGGGTAGGTCTGGACTGGTGTGATTGAAACTGTTCCTCCATATTTAAGTGAAGGTCCTTGCCATCGACATACAAGTACATATAGTGTCATCAGAATCAGTTGACATGTACATGTATATTATACCCTGGTAGTAGAACATAAATATTCATGACTCCTACTGCAAAACAATCATGAATATTTATGTGCTGGGTTGAAGAGTCCAGAATATTTCCTAACATGGTTAAAATCAGAAATTAGATGTCAGCATACTGAAAGTAACATTGCACAATACATTGTTGAAAGACATTACTGTCAATGTAATATTTTGTTTTTAGGTCATTCAAAAGTACGTGGGTCATGTTTATAAATATTTATGTTGAACATTTCCATTTCAAGAATATAGAGCAAAGGGAGACAACTAAACTTAATGAATATTTTAACTTGTTAATTTACTTTATTTCAAAACATAAATTTTGATGTTCGTTCATTAACGATGGTTTTATATACTAATGTTTAATAGTCCAAAGTGAAGTTTTAATGAGTATAAGAAATCAAAAAAAAAAATTATAAAATGTTTCTTGGAATAGTTTTTGTACACGAAAGAAATTTTTTTTAATAAAGATTTTGATACCAAATCATTGATACAAATTATTTGTATACTTTTAGTCCAAACTGCTATTTAAATGTGTCAAAAATTATACAAAAAACAAGGATTTTTTCAAACAATTTTCGTTGAAAAGTGTATCCCAAGAGAACATGTACATGCACATGTATGTTACACTACTAAAATAAATCTACTTTACTGTTACTCTATTTGCCAATGGGAAATACACAGACATCAAATACAGTTGGGGTATAGAGAGACCACCAAGATGGACAGAAATTGTACATTTATCTTGTAAATGATACTTTTCAGTCTCCATTAACAGTAAATTTAATGTTGTTGTATTTAGTAACACCATGTAATTTATACACAATATGTGGGTTCTGATGACCCAGCCATATCCAGGGTTCAAAAAGTACATGTAACCCTGGTACATGGATATACACATGATCAATTGTCTGTACCCTGCCATGCTAGTAACACCATAAATAACAAAGTGCCATGACAGTACATATTGCTACTGGAATTGTCGTTGCCTTAGATTGCATCAACTGACATGTATGCAATGTAATATAATATTAATAACAATAAAGTAGGAAGTTCAACTTGTATAGCGCCAAAATTCAGAAAATAAAAGCATGTACAGTTGGAGACTGGAAGATCTGTTTCTATGATTTGCATGCACAGCAGGTACATGTAGCAGACATTGAGGTTTTGTAATTGCAAGTTCATCAACTTCCCAATGACATTGATTTATGTATGGTATATACAAATTGTAAAATGCAAAACTTAATTATATCAATGATTGAAATATGTGTACAATACATTCTACCTGTCATAATTGAACATTCTTAGCCTCACCTAGAGGCAAAGTTTACTTTTTGATATTTTACCAAGCTGAAAAGATCAACATTACTGTTGTTATTGTTGTTGTTGTTGTTGTTGTTGTTCTTCTTCTTCTTCTTCTTCTTCTTCTTCTTCTTCATTTATTTGCTAACATTTGCTAATGCATGTTTACTTATCAATAGATATTACAAACAGCGAGCAACACAGCACAAGGAAAAGACAATCCAGCCCTACAGACTTATACATGTGTAAGACACAGAACATACCAAATTAGATGAATAAATTACAGACATCTCAAAACACAAATGATTGCAGTTCTATTTGTTTCTAGTCTCTATTTGGCGTCTAGACTTTGTAACAGCCAATTAGATAGGGCCTTATGAAATTAAGTGCCCCTCACCACACACACACACACACACACACACATGCACACACACACACACACACACACACACACGTTTGCTATCTAGACTTTGTAACAAACCAGTCAGATTATGATAGGCTTTCTGAAACTAAACAGGAGACATACAAAGCTTAAAAAATACACAGCTGATTGCAGTGCATTGAGCATTACTACATTTAGCCTCCCGGTAAAACACAGCCGATTGCTGTGTAAGATTTTTATTCTGCAGCTATACTTTAATTACAACCAAACAAAGAAACTCAATTCAACTAGCTTGCCTTATCCAGTCTATAAAATGTTTATATAGATACATTTTCAGCTTTTTAAACACAGACATCAAATAATCCTTTTGTTTGTCTGCATGGGAAATGTTGCATTTATTATTTAAATTGAGCAACAAAATTGGGTCATTATCTTCTCATCAAAAGTACATTGACAGATGTTAAAGCTACGGTTCCATAAACTGAAATGATAAAATCGGTAACCCCAGTCTAAAATTGGTTTTAATTTGAGACCTTTTATCACCAAGGTTCGTGACATGTCGACATTATCCAGCTTCTGGTATCACTTTGCTAGTCTCATTATAATGTTAGACATATCAAGGATGAAGTGCCTTGTCCAGGGCTCAATTTAACAAGCAAATGTACAGAGTAAACACTTATAGCTACATGTACATGTACCTACATGTAGCCTGGCCTTGAATTAAGGATTCTAAATTAATGCATAATGGTATGTTTAGGAAGTCATGTCTACATGTACAAAATGTAAGTCATAGAGCACTTTGGTTTGCCAGGTTATCTCTGTACATACATACATATAACTTGTTTATGCTAAGGGCGGTATAAAAGTAGGTAAAAATCTACTGGGTTCCCATGTCATTTTACCTGGGTTCCCAAACAAAATTACCATAGGCTGTATGGGGAAACAGTGCCCTTTTTAACCCCTTCTCCGTTTCTGTTAATACCGGGGTTCCCCAGCCTTGGCTAAAAATCACTGACGTAAATTAAGATTAAATGGTATATTACACACATTGTACATTTGTACATTGTAGATCTACAAATGATTTATCATTTATACATACAGACATTTCCACCATGTATTTCAGAAAATGCAGCAAGCAGTGTGTGAATTTAATATTCTATATCTAACAGCTTTGAAACCCTAGTAACAGATGAGGAAAGCCTGGTAATACATGTACATGTACATTGTAGATTTCCATATATACTATGTGAAAGCGCACCATACTTGAATTTTGATTGGGAGCTGTGGTAAAATACATGGGGAACATGGCTGGATAATAATATTTTTCCTACATGTATACCCATAACAAAAACATTAGTTGTTATTTCTTGCTACAGAAACAAACGTCCTTGTGGTCTTTACGTGGAATAATTGTTGAGTTATATTCTAGTATTTTCAAAAAGCAGTGGAGATTCAGCTGGGAAACAATGAAATGATGAGAAAGAATACATTATGATCTGCTTCTCCTCAGAATGTCAGCTCTTGGTAAAGATGTTCGGTACAAGCCGTAAAAACACTCTTTTTGCTGTCCTCTAGGCTACATGTATACTACCATGTATGTACCAACAGGATTAAAGATAAAATGCTCATGAAAATTTCCTTCAGTTATGTTGTTGTTGTTTTTCAACAGAAATATTTATTCAGCTAACAATGTTAGTTATTCAGCTACATGTACATTGTAGAGTTCCATACTATATGAAAATTAAAAATTACCATGGCTCCCAATCAAAATTCAAGTATGGTGTGCTTTCACATAGTATATATGGAAATCTACAATGTACATGTACATGTATTACCAGGCTTTCCTCATCTGTTACTAGGGTTTCAAAGCTGCTAGATATAGAATAGTAAATTCACACACTGCTTGCTGCATTTTCTGAAATACAATGTACTTCATGACATGGTGAAAATGTCTGGATATATATATATTATTATTTTTTTTCATCAAAAAGTTTTTAATAAAAAGAAATTTTTGTCCCATCAAATGTTGACATTTTTGAGTACATGTTGTTTGGACATTGTTAGCTGAATAACTCTAAATAATTTTGTTTGAAAAAACAAAACATTTCTTAAATTAAAATAAGAAAAATACATATTTCAATGTCTAAAAGAGAAACAATGATTTTACAATGTTCAGCCAAACAGAGAACAGAGAATTATTTTTACATACACAAACTTGATAATTGAAATAATAACTAACTAAGTCTAAACTTGACTACAGACACTTCTGACAGTGTTTTATGACTCTATGATAAGCCCCTTCCCTGAACTGTTTCCCAAACATTACAGGCACAAGTATATGATACACATTGACCATTGATTTACATAGGCAGAAGTGTGAAAGAGAAACACATGCATGTAATATATTGATGCAAGCATCTGTAAGTTACTGCATCAACATTGAATCATTGGTGAACAAGTCCATAGATGACGTGGACGTCAGCTTGAGTTTCACGTTTGCAAAATGTAAACTGTGTGTATTACATATATAAGTGTTCCGATAGTTGAATTTGATAAGTGTTCCGATAGTTGAATTTGATAAGTGTTCCGATAGTTGAATTTGATAAGTGTTCCGATAGCTGAATTTGATTTCAACTTTGGCATGTATTTACATGTGTATTTTAACTCATGGAAGCCAAAGTTGTACATACATCATACATATAATATATGATTTACTTCTGAAGCACAGATACTGTCTGTATGTTTCCATTATAATTGTTATGATTGACATTGATATGGGAATACATGTTAGTCCATCCATGTCAAATATACGTAATTAGAAATACAATGTATTCCCAGTCTACTTTTTGATATGTTACAAATGGAATGAAGAGTGACATTTTATGCTCTGGTAATCTCTGTCTGTAGATTAAACAACTCGTCTAGCTGTCATTCAATATTAAATTCCTGTGCAGTCAGCAAGACAAAATACCCCTGGTACTGGCAGTACTAATCAAAAAAGTAAAATTTATTTCATGTGCTACCAAGAAATAAGAATTACATTTATTGTAACATTACATTGAAGTTCAAGGCAGCAAAAATAAATTTCCTGTTGAAGGCGTATATTTATTATCAGGGGAAAAAAAAATATTTTCGACATTCAAGCAAAACTGGATGGGTCATCAGCAAAGTTAAATTATAACACTGTATTTACCATGGTACAGACAATGACATGAAAGTTAATATAGCATGTACAAACATTGTAATTGGAGATAGGAATGCATCAACTTGTAGTGATATCTCACTAATTGATGATTCATTTTACATTTCTGCCATCCACATTTTGATCAGAAGTACATGTCATTTGATATGAAAAGGCAACATGCTTTACATACATGTAGATGTATATATACATGGATGTATAGAGGCGGCTAACCACAGAAACATTGTATATTGTGGTCATTATGGATGTTGCACTGTGAAATGTTTGCTCTTACCATCTGTGTACATTTGTATATGTACATTTACATGTATACATTTCATCTTTATTTTATACCATATGGGATCATGTCGTAAAGTTACACCAGTCGCTATTCACCTTTTGTACTGTCTTAGCACCTATGTAAACCATAAGTAATTTTACATATAACATTTTCCGTATTGTTAGTTGATATATATTTGACAATTGTTTATCATTGCAAGAAATGTACCAGCATACATGTACTGTACAGTTAGTTATACATGCATCTGTCTTTGTCTGAACTATGGTATTTGAACCAAGACTATTCCATTATCAACCCATGTGCCAATATGGCAGTAGGAGAGTGTACTGCGCACGAGCCAAGTTGAACAAAAAATAGCAAATATAGACTTTGGTCATTCTACGACATGACAACGTGTGTCTGGTGCGTCTATGTCACGACAATGCATGTCTACGTCACTAGTTCTGCTGTGTTCGAAATATGAGCAAAAACATTCAAAATTGCCATTATTCCCTGATTTTCCTCGGATAGTACATGTACTGGCACTGGTATTACATGTACATGTAGTATGTTCTTCTCCAATAGTTTTCTTCTTTCAGCTGGAAAATAATTGTGACCTAAGGGTTATCACTACTCATCTAGCGACTCGTAGTGACAAAGACCCCTTAGATCACTTGTATTTTCCTTGGCTGAATGAAGAAAAACAATGGAGAATAACATCTACTTGTATAAACCCAACATTTTTCTTCATCCAGTCAAAGAAAATATATTATTCTCTTATATTTGTCTTCATTCAGCCAGAAAATACTCTTGATCTAAAAGGGTTTTGCTGTTACTTTATTTTTTACTCATAGTGGCAAAGCCTGTCTTAGTTATAAGTAAATTATTACGAGAGGCTTTGCCACTATGACTGAGTAAAAAATACAGTAATGGTAAAACCCTATAGATCAAGAGTATTTTCCGGCTGAATGAAGACAAATATAAGAGAATGATATACATCTGCACAAGCATTATGACATTATGTATTTTAAAAAATCACAAAAAATAATCATTACTATTTTGGATGTTTACTCATATTTTGAGCACCACAGAACTTAGTGAGGTATGCATTTACATGTAGTACATGTGTTGTTGACCAGAGAATAAATTCCATATTTTCTGTTCAACTGTGACAACTTGACTTGCAAATTGTGAATCCACATGTACCTAGGCTATGACAGAGATGACTCGATTGTTGAACTTTTACTTGAAAAAGAAAGATGACAACCAATCAACTGGAACATAGACAGACATTATAATTTATACTTTCCATCTTTAATAATTCAGTAATTGATGGCGAAAACCTCTTAACAAACTGTTTCATCCATGTATATTACATTTTTGATATTACCAAAATGTAAGCAATGACACTTTAAAAGACGTACATGGTTGATTTGTTTTCTAAATGTAAGTTGTGTTTTGTGTTTGCAGCTGTTGTAGAGATGCCCATTATTGAAGGTGCAATGGCAACTATAGACCTCAACAGAACTCAGGAAGAGCTGGGTATAAGTATCGTCGGTGGTAATGACACCCCATTAGTAAGTCGTTTCTCTGTTACTTTCTTTTTGTACAAATAAATGGGGGTGTGGTATCTATAACAGTGCTCATGATACATGCAGATAATATATACGGTGTTTTTTCTATGGTTTGAAAACCATGGTAACAGAAAAAGGGAAATCATGAAACTCCTAGCACTGTGATAGTTCCCCATACACTTGTATAACACTTTGTATGGGAAGTTCTTAGGGAACCCAGAGACTCAGGTCTTTGTGAGTAAGGTTAGAAATTACATTATTATCGTTATTTTAGTGTTCACCATGAACAAGGTAAAAAGGATGTTAAGACCTATTGTATTTTCTAAGTGGTTTCCAGATGAGATGAAAATTAATAATTCGAAGGACTTTACTTCACACACAAAAAAATATGTTATTACAACAGCCACATCACCAACAATCCTCCCTTCCTTGTTTCTAACCCTAATGGGCAAGTACAAGTACTAGGGGTGTTACTGATCACTGAGCTCTCGCATGAAAAGATTGTATGGTGAACACATCATTAGCGATGAACAATGTACAAAATTGTGTCTGTACAAGTGCTAGCAGATTGTTTTGAGTAAATCACACTTTAAAAACCCAACATTTTGTTATCAACTCTAATAGGAGAATTAAAATTGTAGATTTGACCTTTGACCTGACTGTTTTCTATTCCGATAGGTTGGTGTTGTTGTACAGGAAGTCTTCCCAGAGGGGTTGATAGCCAAAGATGGAAGAATAAATCCAGGGGATCAGATTATTGAGGTAAATGTCATTCTAGACTTGATCCAGTTGATTGGTTCCTTTAATTTTCATATCCAGTGAAGTCATTTACAAGGATGAGTGATTGTGTATTTTCATGTCTTTTGTGAAATCGTGTGTGTGTGTGTGTGTGTGTGTGTGTGTGTGTGTGTGTGTGTGTGTGTGTGTGTGTGTGTGTGTGTGTGTGTGTGTGTGTGTGTGTGTGTGTGTGTGTGTGTGTGTGTGTGTGTGTGTGTGTGTGCATGTGCATGCATGTTTGCATGTGAAATTATTGCTGGGGATACATGTAGCTGCTCTTCAGAAAATTAAACTATTTATGTAATTATACAAGAAAGGCCAAAAATTCAAGTATGAAAAATGGATAGGTACAAGTATAATATCCGTTGAACCTTAAAAAGAGAAATCAGGGAAAACAAGGTAAAAAGGGCATTAAGCATTTCACACACACAAAAAGTTTATCACAACAGCCACATCACCAAAGGTCCTCCCAATAACGGAATTTTTGAATTCTTTAAATTGAATCATTTGTTAATATATCTTGCACAGAGTAACAATTGCCGAATATATGGAAACACATACATTTGAACTGGAACATTGACTTTTGTTGAAATGAAGTCTTCAAATGTATGAGTACTTTGTACTATTATAACTTTGAAAAAAGACTGGAGTGACTTCATTGGGTTGAACTCGAAACTGGAATGCCATATCCAGATTTTGATCCAACTGAAGGCAATTTCTGGAGTTTCTCCAAGATGATAATCCACACTTAGTTTGTAGTAATACCCAGTACATCTAAGGCAATGGAAGAATTATCTTAGAGATTTGAACAAAGTAAACGTCAAGAGACATCTGTGAACGTAGGGAAAGTGCAAAGCCCTCAGAAAATATACACAACTGTATTTTCTTTATCATAATAACTGACAGTACAATTAATTCCTAATCAATCAACCTGTCAAAAGGCTTCACCTTACACATGAACAAACATCAAAATAAATTAGTGGTACAACAACTTTTCTAGGCTTGATAATGTAAATTTTTAATTACTTTGCCCTGGTCTTCATTTTCGCCTCCTAAGATAACATGATGAGTGCTTGTGTGTGTCCCATTTCAGATAAACGGTGAAGATTTACGAGATGTTACACATGCACAGGCCAGAGTAGCACTTAGCAGGAAGTCACCAGTAGTTAGACTCACAGTACTCAGGGAGAAAGTTGAAGATAGAGGGCTCCCTTCAGAAAGAGAAGGTAAGGCAACAAGGGCATGTGTAAATCTATAGTCCTCTCTACTGCAATGTGTTCTAGAATGACTATGAAGACATTGAAAAATACAAATATACATATTGGATAATTAAAGGATGGATAATAAAAGAGGAGCTGACCATTTGTGAAATGTAATACAAATTATCAATAACAAACATTGAGCAACAAATTGATTCACACGATTTTGATCTCAAGACAGCCACTAGAGGAAGAACTTCAGTTTCAAACAAGTATATTTGAACCGACTACATTTTGTCAATTTGTAACATATTTTGTCACTAGAGGGCGCTGTTCACAAAATTTGTTGTGATTGTGTTTGCTATTTTATCCAGCTGTAAAAACAAGTTGTGCAAGATTAATTATATTAGATTTTGTTGTCTTTCAGAAATTATGAAAGTTACACTGACGAAGGTTGCAGGTGTTCAACTTGGTATCAAAATAGTTGGCAAAAAGTAAGTAAATTTGACATTAAAGATAATGCGTAGGTTTAGAACATGATTTGAACAAAACTGTCAGTCAGAAATGTCCTCTTAAAAATTTCAATTGCCAGTTATTCTAATATGAATTATATAGACCTATATTTGGACAATAAACTTGAAAGTTTCGATTACAAAAAAACCCCAGAATTTAGTGAGGCAGAAAGCATCTTTTTGGAGTTTTGTAAAAGATAGAATTCGTTGACTCACTTTGTACTTGTACCCTTAATGTGTGTACAGAGCCGCAAGTCAGGTCACTGCACTGTTTTCATTTCATACTAATTGATACCTTCAAATTACTTGTTACAGGACAGAACCAGGTGTTTATATACTGGATCTGGTAAGTATCAGTAGTAATTCTATAATACAATATGTTTCTTGCCACTGGCCCATATGCACAGTGTAAAACTCGTTAATGACTTGGTTTCTGTAACTCTGTTTATTTACACTCTATATAGGGTATCAGAGTTTAGAGGGTTAAGAACAGTGAAAAATACATCAGTATTTTTAGCAAACTTTCTTTACAAACAGGGAAAAACACCTCCATGTGCAAGCCATGGTTTCAGCAGAGCAGCTTCTTTTGGGTGATACGTTGTTACCAAATCTATTAAACTTTGGTGGCAAAGAAATTAATTTATTTAAGTCGTTGTAATTAGAAGGTACCACACTTTACATCTTTTAAATCTTTTGTACTGTACACAGGATACAAAAAACAGAATTTTTAACTGCCAATCATAAAGGCAAACTCAATAAACTCCTGAAAAAAATGGAGTAATTTTCTTAGAGTTCTAGGTTCACTGACAGTATGAATGAATTAGTTGCCCTGCACTTTGTAGATGAAGTACAAGTATATTCCATAAAGTTATGGTACTCATCACACAACATCATAAATACATCACAGTTTGATACAGAGGTGGAGGGGTACATGTACATGCATATGTTGACTCCAGTGTGCCTTTTAATGGTAGCCAAATTTTGTTGTTGTTGTCAAAATGAGAAAAACTATGATTTCTTGTGAGTCACTTCATATTAAGAGATACGAGAAGATCAAATTTGTGGTGCATCACCAGACATTGTGTTTGTCAGTGGTGTGTCAAATTGGCATAATACAGGGCATACTGGCTGGCTCCTCAATCTTAAGGATAAATCGTTGTGTCAGTGGATTAAAGGTTGTATCTGCCTATACAATTGCATAGCAGAGACGACCTTAATGTACTGATGGACAAAATACACTTTATGTCAATATGCTGTGATTATTTAATATGTTTGCATAAATGTATGTATTGTTTGTATGAATGCAGATTGAAGATGGTGCTGCATATAGAGATGGCAGACTTTGTCCTGATGATAGAATATTAGAAATAAATCATCAAGATCTCAGAGATAGTACTCCAGAAATGTCTGCTCATGCTATCAAGGTAAACATATGTACACAAGTTTATACTAGAATATCTTGGGATGGCCCTCACTAGACTTCTTGGGAGACAAGTGTTTTACTTTAAGAACTATGCAGTATAAATGAAGGATTATTATTATTCATGGTATAGAAGAGTTGACATTTCAAGTATTAGCCCTCTTTATAAGCTAATTATCTTTATAATTATTATCTTTATAAGCTAATTTGTTGATATTCTTCATCAGTGTTTCCAAATTAATTTTGGAATGTGAACCCTCTACTCTTAAATGTCTATGCATGTCTCTAATGTTAGTTTGATCCTAGCAGAGTTTGCATATCGCCTGTTAAACATAAGTATTCCATTTGACCTTGGTGATGACACCTTGTTGTACCCAGTGTTTCTTTCCAATCTTATTACCAATGTGTAACTCCTTCCTTTTCTTCTGCATAACATACATAGTTAGTGATTACATCGTTGATGAAGACTTGTTTTTTTCCCATGAACAATATCTGTCAGAAGAAAGCAGGCAAGAAAATGCATGTGAATGTCTTGTTGAAATGAGGTCCCTCATATCAGTTGAATGTTAGTGATTGTGTGATTTGTCATTTTCTCTGTAGAGTGCTGGTGAAAAAGTGAAGTTTTTAGTGTCCAGGACAGTGAGACCGTCAACTCCAGATCTCATCAAATCCATGGCAAAGGAATTCTCAACATTTGGTGTTTCAAACTCAAAGGGTGCATCTCTACTCAGACCTATTGAGAAAGTTGTTACAGTTCAAAAGGTAACAGAGCATTAGTGTCAGGTTATTAGAAAATCTCAATAATTCCTGAACTGTGGCGTTTTGGGTACATAGAAACTCCATCATCTGTAGTGTTGAGTTTGGGTATTTTGAAACTGGCCATCATCAATGCAGTTTGGGTATTTTGAGGACTGGTCATCATTGCTGTAGTGTACAGTTGGGGTATTTTGAAACTGGCCAGCGTCACTGCATTGTACAGTTTGGGTATTTTGAAACTGGCCATCATCACTGCATTGTACAGTTTGGGTACGTTGAAACTGGCCACCATCACTGCATTGTACAGTTTGGGTATTTTGAAACTGGTTATCATTGCTGTAGTATATAGTTTGTGTATTTGGAAACTGTCATCCATTGCAGCACTGCAGGCTGTTTCCCCAAAACAGTAAAAGTGTTTACATCAATGGTTGCCAAAACGTTTGCCTAGTGCACTATCAAGGGTTGGCCGATGAGTAAGGGCTCCCTGTCACAGCACACCTTACAGACTATCAATTTGTGTAAGTACAAGGTTGAACCTGAGATAATTCTGTTGCAAAAAAAGATGGATGTTTATGACGCATATTTCTTCATCATTTTAAATTGTCAAATATCTTGGCAGTGTACAATGTATATAACGTTAAATATTTAATAAATGCTATGTTGACTTTAATGACAGGATCCCCAAGAAACCCTAGGTATGAGTGTATCTGGTGGTCTGAACAGTGGTAGAGGTGATATTCCAGTTTATGTGAGTGATATACAACCCCATGGAGTCTTAGGAAGAGATGGACAACTCAAGGTGGGTCTGGTTTTTTGATAGCCTAGATTTGGCTCTCTGGTTCAGCATAGTACCTCAACAGATTGTGGTGAATGACATTGTCAAAGCAAAAAGTCTGTAGGCTAGATTCTTTTATTTTTGTATCTTTTCAAATACTCAACAGTTATCAACCTTAGTTGATAAGATATTAACATGAAATGACAACAATCAGGATACTTTACTCCTAAAAGTTTGCAAATGTCACTGTACATTATAATGCAAAGATGTGTTGTATTACTAAGAAAATATAAAGAAATTCCAATCTATCTCGTAGAAAAAAACCCCTCTTTTGTACTAAGTTAGTACTGGTACATTTATTAGAAGAAATATATAGTAAATTTCATGACATTTGAATGTTTTTGTGCTAGAGAGGTGACGTGATGCTGAGTATTAATGGTACAAGTCTTGTCAAATTAACTCATGCTGAGGCTGTAGGGGTCCTCAAAGCTAGCGCTGGTTCCAGGACTATCTCATTGAAGGTTATTGAAGCCCAGGGACATGAACTGATGGACAATAGCATAACCTTTACACCTTCCTGGATAACATGGCTGACGATGCCTCCGTAAGTACTAATGAACAGAATTTACTAGGTGATGAAGAAAACACCGTTTGAACTATATTTGCTGGAAAGTTCACAAGTACGCCATCTTATATTTGATAATATTTGCTTTGTATTTGATATTTGATTTGATTTGTATTTGATAATGTGACTACCACTGTATCAAAGTATCATAGAACTAAAAATTAGAAGCTGAAAGGAAAAACTTTATTTTTTTTGAAAAAATTTGCTTTTTGTTCATATTTAATATATTGAATTCCATTTATATATAATACATGTATTCTGTTACTAGCTTGCAATTATGTGTCTCCCTAAGTTGGCCAAAATGGAAGCAAGCAACAGATTTTACTGAGCAAATGTGTCTGAAAAAAATGAATCCAATATTTTTAAAGACTGATCTAGGGAGATCACGTTGCAAATGTATGGGAAGAAATAGAGTTTTGTTAGGCAAAAAAAAATTGTTTGGTTCCGGTTACCCAACCCCCACCTAGTTTTTCAATGCCGACCCTAAACATTTTTTTACGTGTTTGAGAAAAAAATTATAAAATAATGCACATTGTGAAGTCTCGCGAGAAATAGTGGATGTAGAAACTTGCATCAACTCAAAAAGACAACATAAAACTGTTCTTTCAATCTGTAATGGCTGTACATCTGATGGGAAGAAACCACTAACACAGAGACTATATGGAAAACAATGGAAAACATAACTACCTGAACTAGACACTCACATAGGAAAAAACTATTTTAGAGAATGAAATAAAAGTCTCCCTACCTATTCTGAAATTGAGCATAATCGGAACAACACAATTTTTTTAAGCCTTATTGTAAAGGTTTTTGATAGATACTCGTTCTATTGAAAATCAGAAGTTGGACATTGATTGTTAACATGAAAACTCTTATTTCTCATCAGGTGTTGTCATGTTCCTCTGGATATCACATTAGAAAAGGGTTCTTCTGCCAGTCTTGGATTCAGTATTGTTGGGGGTGCTGACTATTGCCATGGTGATCCAGCCATCTTTGTCAAATCGGTGGTACCCTACGGACCAGCAGCCAAGGACGGTAGATTGAGGTATTAAAGGCAATTCTATTTTATGGATGTGGAAATGGAAATTTCAATCATGATTTTTAAAATCCATCAATAAAAATACATGTACAAAAATTATGCATAAAATCCAAACTTATGTTATATTAACCAGAAGGAAACAAATTCTGAAGTCTGAATAGGCGTTTACAATCTACTATGCACCCCTATACATGTACATGTAAATATGACAGGCTTTTTTCCCCTCTAATTTCAAAAAAAACTTTGATCTTCTCATTATTCTTCATTCTTATTGTACTAAACTGTTATTGGTTTTGTTGTATTTTCAGATGTGGAGATCAAATATTGGCAGTAAATGGTCAAGCATTACAAGACATGACTCATGCTGTTACTGTAGCACTGCTCAAGAGAACACAGGGAAGAGTGACTTTAAGTGTTGTACACTGGCCAGGAAGTGTCCATTGAGAAAAAAACAACAACAACCACAAAGTAGTTGAAAGTTCACACAATTCACTGGCCAGGCAGACCCCATTGAGAAGAACCCCACACAGGGAATCACTCTTGTTAACTCAATTCACTGGCCAGGCAGCCTATATTATTAAGGAACATCCATACAGGTTATTATTCTTGTTCACTGGCCAGGAAGTGTAGACAGTAGTTCTTTTTTCACTCAGTTCACTTGCCAGGCAGTCTACATTGAGATAACACACGGAATGGAATCATTCTCATTAACTGGCCAGATTCTCTACATTGAGAAATCACACACAGGGTATCATTAATTTGTTGACACAATTTCACTGGCTAGGAAGTCTACATTAAGAAAAACCCACCTAGAGACAGATCTCATTTACAGAGTCAGGGAAACCATGGTTACAGTCATAGTCATGGCATTCACATAGGTAGTTTACATACAGTATAAACGGTGGATAAAATAAGAGTGAAAAGTTGCACAAATGTGAATCACATACTTTTTCTACAAAGTGATGACAGTTGTTCCTCCTTCCTTACTTTGAATTGCAACTGTGTAATTTATTTGAGCAAACTTCATCTACAAAAAGCCGGGTAGTTACACGTTCACATGTAACTGCGATGTACATGTATTGTATACAAATATTGTGTGCAGAGTACCGTAACATTGTTGAACAGACGTCAGCTGCTACAAAGTGTTCAATACACCATACCAACCCTGCATATTGAATTGTGAGATTTTGTGTTCAGAGTAGCATATCTTTATTCAATGGACTTCATCTACAAAGTAATGGGCAGCTAGCTATACCCCTACCCCCCAAATGTGATGTACGTATATTATGTGTGGAGACTTCATCTACTAATTATGTGGCAACTAGACCTGTCAAGCTGGATTCAGTTGTGATGTATTCTGTGCAGGGTAGATTGAATGGACTTCATCTACGAAGTGTTCAGCAACAATGCCTCTATCCCAGCATTCAACTTTGATGTTTTGTGTTGTGAGTAGCATACCTTTATTGAATGGATTTTAATGTACAAAATGCAGACCATCTACACTTCTACTTTTAACTGGTGGTGTAGTATGTGTAAAGACTTGTTGAAAAAGTATATGTCATCCACACCATACTGCCAAGTCAGCAGCATTGAAGTCAGATTCAGACATTTAATGTGCCAGTTTTTGTGTATGTGTGTAATGATGCTAAGAACGTTTACTACTAGAAACTTCACAGTTTCCGAGTAGATTGCAGACCAAACTTTTATCCCTGGGGGCTTCATGACTTTGAATTTGTCACCTCCTGTATTGGTGACCCTGCCATAGTATGTTGACCCAAAGTCAGAAGCTGACTATAACTTTTGTTAGCTTTGCTTGTACATAATAAGACAGTGTCATCAAAATGACAAATCCTGCTTGAGTACCTTTTCTTTCCCAGAGTACAAGATTTCAAGGACAAGAAAGAATCAATATGATAAGGACACAGTTTTAAATTGTGTTACTGGTTGATAGTGTGGTGATACATCAAGTCATCAATGATACCGACTATGAAATCTTAACGTAAAGATTCTATACTCTGTTAAAAAACAAAGTGCGTAATTCTAACACCACGACCTTGAATAAGTAAGCATTTCTTATGACACAAGATCATTATATTCAAGATTTTTTCAAGAAAGAGTAAAACTTGAGACCTGTTACTCTAAATATCGTAGTACTAGCCAAATTCGAAGGAGTTTCAACTTCACTTTGAACTAAAGTAATGGCACTTTGTCCATATGTATTTTAGTGTTCATGTACTGGAGCAACCATCAAATAAGTAAAAGCTATTTGTCCTTTCAATAAAACAACATTGTGAGGATTGATTTTCTGGTAGTATTTAGTCATAACATGATATGGTACATATATAGAGTAGATAAAAGACAACTTTAAGGCATTTCAAGTAAAGAAGTCAATATTATAATAACAGTTGTGGCTTGTTCTTGTTGTGACAGTCCTGATTTTAGACAGAGAAAAGACAGCTAAAGTTACCACCTCATGGCTGTTCAGACTTCAAGCTTACAAAATGGAAGAAGAAGGAGGTATTTTTTTATTTGCTTTCTATCACCTGCTTCATAAATGCCTTCTGATAGCAAAATGATTGTTGTAAAATCAATTAGTCTTCAGCAGATTTATTGTAACTCATAGTCCAGTTCCAGAGTTAAAGGCTACATCAGATTCTGTACCATCTCCTATTTGGTTTATTTGATGCTTGCCTGATTGTGAAATTAACTATTTTGTACGAACCTTGAAAACTAAATAAATGAAAGCTAAATAAATTGCTTCATTTGTAGTCATAATGCCTAAAATATGTATCAAATGAAGCAAATAGCTATAAGTTGATGAACACTACTGGAGCAACTCTTTTGGAGAATTCAGAATTGATGCCATATACATACCAATGCTGCAGGATAGCAATATGAACAGTACCACACTCTGAAATTATACTTGAAGCATGACTTGAAATCAAAATATACAGTGATCCCAATGTTATGTATCCAATTTTAAACAGAGCAAATTCGATTTTTATCTTGTATATACTACATTGACTCTCATTAGCTTGTGTACATGGTAGTTATCAGGCAAGCTAACTGTAAAAACACCTTTCAAATTTACCTGCATTTGTCAATTGTATTGCCTTTCTAATCTTAATATTTGGAAACATTTCTGTGAGTGACTATCAACTAGCAATATTGAAGTTATTGTCAACTAAATACTTCCTGTAATATATTCTAATGAACTACTGATGATTGGCTGACAGTCAGCATTATTGCAGTGTTGTCATGTTGTCAGCCAATCAGGCTCTTCATGTTATGGAACATGAGTGGTTTTGATTCGCTGACAACCAGCATCATTATTATAGTGTCATCATACTATCAGCCAATCAGGTTATACATTCAGTTCTGTTCAATCTGTATTTTCACTGATCTTTACACATATTCACGATGACTGCTTTATATTCATAAAGTATATCAAGTTAAAAGAAAGTATAAAAGAAACCATAGTATTTATTTTGCTAAAACTTGAGTACAAGTGCTATAGACTATTTTGCACACCAAGCTTGCAATTTCAAGTTTATTTTGTCTATAAATGTAGTGTGTACCTCCTAAATCACTTGATTAACTTTGCAAGGATGCACCTCTAATTCACTATAAGTTTGATAAAATAGCTGCTCAAGTGATGCTATTTATTTATTGTTTTATTTATACATGAGTATTTTTTCATAGCTTCTGTCCTGCTAGGCATATGAAGTTTAGTTGTATGCACTTATATCGTTATTTAAAAAACTCAGATATTTTAGATTGACAAGGCAGTGCTTACTGTACAAAAGTATATTTAAGATTTCCAGAATTTCTAATCATAGCATTTAGTATTTTGGCATTGACAACAGTTTCCTTTGTACCCAGGCAAGAAATAAAAGTAACTCATTGAAGGGATATCAGGGTGATGATAAGTTGAATTTTTTATATAGAGCGCACCAAAATAATACTCTGTGATTTAACTTGCATTCATTGAAAACTAATACTTGTGAAGACCAAATTATTGATGTTTTGCATGCACTCTGTACATGTAGTTGACTTTGAACTGTATTTAGCTTATACCACCATGTAGATATATGTATCTCCATTCATACATGGAAGCTTTAGCATCATTTGAGCTGCCATGTAGAACATGTGTAAGAGCATTTTCCCTAAACCATGTAGAGGTGTAATATTATATGGACAGCAAAGCATATGGACTCAACTCTGAGGGATGAGGAGAAGGGCCAATTCAACTTGAAATATGAAGGGAATGAAAGTAATTACCATTTTCGAAACGGCGATTGTACTAATCCATTACTGATTGTTGTATATTTGACAACTTTGTGACAGTAAAAAGAGAATCCACTGTTCATGGTTTCTTTTGAAGTGTTAAATGGCATTTGTAACAAATTCGACTGTACTTGACCTTATGTATCCTTTGAACCAGTCACTCTGTGTTTGAACAAACCGTAGAATTCTACTCACTTTTCACAGTCTTAAACAAAGTTATTTATATTTAGTGATGGAAGTCTGTTTTACCTTTCTAGCTACTTAAATGTTACATGATGTGAACTTGATCTATGAACTTTGGGCTTTATGATGTAAATTTGTCAAGGTATTCATGGTTCACCATAATCTAAACATGACTTGCTACCTTTTATCAATATTGTTCATGTCTCATCTTAAGATTTGTTACATGTTGCTGTGAATTTTCTGTTACATTCTTGGTATCATGGCGCGAGGACAATTCTTTGAATGATACTTGTGTGGTGTTAGATGTTTGAACGGAAAAGTTACACAAGTTGTGTGGTGTTAGACATTTGAACGGATAAGTTACACAAGTTGTATAGTGTTAGACGTTTGAACGGAAAGGTAACACAAGTTGTGTGGTGTTAGATGTTTGAACAGAAAAGTTACTCAAGTTGTGTGGTGTTAGACGTTTGAATGGAAAAGTTACACAAGTTGTGTGGTGTTAGACGTTTGAATGGAAAAGTTACACAAGTTGTGTGGTGTTAGACGTTTGAACGGAAAAGTTACACAAGTTGTGTGGTGTTAGACGTTTGAATGGAAAAGTTACACAAGTTGTGTGGTGTTAGATGTTTGAACAGAAAAGATACACAAGTTGTGTGGTGTTAGATGTTTGAAGGGAAAAGTTACACAAGTTGTGTGGTGTTAGATGTTTGAACAGAAAAGTTACGCAAGTTGTGTGGTGTGAAACGTTTGAACGGAACAGTAACACAAGTTGTGTGGTGTTAGATGTTTGAACGGAAAAGTTACACAAGTTGTGTGGTGTTAGATGTTTGAACGGAGAAGTTTCACAAGTTGTGTGGTGTTAGATGTTTGAACGGAAAAATTACACAAGTTGTGTGGTGTTAGACGTTTGAACGGAAAAGTTACGCAAGTTGTGTGGTGTTAGATGTTTGAACGGAAAAGTTACACAAGTTGTGTGGTGTTAGATGTTTGAACGGAAAAGTTCCACAAGTTGTGTGGTGTTAGACGTTTGAACGGAAAAATTACACAAGTTGTGTGGTGTTAGACGTTTGAACGGAAAAGTTACACAAGTTGTGTGGTGTTATACGTTTGAATGGAAAAGTTACACAAGTTGTGTGGTGTTAGATGTTTGAACGGATAAGTTACACAAGTTGTATAGTGTTAGACGTTTGAACGGAAAGGTAACACAAGTTGTGTGGTGTTAGATGTTTGAACAGAAAAGTTACACAAGTTGTGTGGTGTTAGACATTTGAACGGATAAGTTACACAAGTTGTGTGGTGTTAGACTTTTGAACGGAAAAGTTACATGAGTTGAGATGATAAAGAATTTCTATTCTCTGACAGGTGCTACATGGATTACCAAAGTTTGAGAAGTGCAGGGAACTTAGAAATGACAATGCAAAAACTTTAATACCCTGAGTGAGGCGGAAAGGGGTGAACTTTTATATTTGCTAAAAGTAATCACATGTAGTTTAAGTGAACAATTGGAGATTTATATGTACTTACATAGAGTGGAAAATTCTAGTGTATTGTAGGACAATAGCCTTCACTAATTGGCACAGGTTAACATGAGGAAACAATAGTTTCGATGTTGAAGTTTCAAACTGTTTGATATATTGATTGATGGATGGATGGATGGATGGATGGATGACTTGATTGATTGGTTGGTTGGTTGATTGATTGATTGGAAGCGACTATACAGAGGAACTTTTTTATTCTTCATCCAGTCGGAAATATGAACATGTAGTGCTTTATGAAAAGGAAAATAAAATTGCAAACATCTTAGAATGATTATTGGTGACTTCTTGACTCAAGTTTATTTGTTTATGTGTTGTGTTGTGTTGTGTTGTGTTGTGTTGTGTTGTGTTGTGTGAATACAGCCCAGGAACTGAATATTTTAACATCAAAATCATTTGAGATGTAATAAATAATACCAGTCGGTCATATGCACAAATCAAGTTAAATGTCTGTCGAAAACTCGTAGAATTTGCCATATGTATCGTATGACACAACATTTAGCCCTGTGTTTAGTCATGCGACAATGAACCAAGAAAGCGGTTTTACATCATATAATTTGCTCAACCTGTATAACCAGACAAAAATGCCCTAATAACGTTCCCATCGTATAGATTACAGTTTATACGATGCCTGAAAGTGTATTGATAGATTAACCCCCCCCCCCCCCATTCCCCCAGAATGAACGTAAGAACGTGTATTTTATCCTTTGAAAATAATTCTCAGTAACCCAAGTTACAGTCTATATATGCTGTTTGAATGAAGAAATGAATTCACAATATTGGTTGCAGAGGTGTTGTAATTGCTGGCAATCATTCTGGTTGGGTGATAAATATGATCATGTTTAGCAGACAGTTTGGAAAATTGGCATTTAAGAAAGATAGTCAATTCTTTATTTAAATGCTGCACTAACTGCAACTAGAGCACAATATTTTCAGTCAAACAACCAACAATATATTTAATTGGAAATTATTAAATTAACTATAATTAGACTTTGTTAATTGTTAATTACAGATCGATTTTATCAAAATACAGAGCTGACCCTTTTCCTGTCTGAAAAATAAAAATACAACCATGCTAATGATTTCGTCAATCTTTGAACAACTTCATAATTTATTGACATATTTATTTCCAAGACGGCATATACATTCTCCATCATGCAAACCCGTACAAAAATCTGATAGCATGATATTATATAGAATTCTGAAGTCAAATTGCTGAAACAACCATGATGAGATAGCGAGGGAGCTTATATTGGATTTAAAATATTGACTTTGTCTTCGAAATGACTTATTTATTTATTTATTTATTTATTTATTTATTTATTTATTTATTTATTTATTTACAGATGGTATGACAACCATAACATAACAAACTACCACTGCACTGTATTCAGAGCTGATAAATTTTGTATCAAAGATGTAGGCGTAGCCAGTGTAATTGACAGGTACAAATCGGACTCATCAGCCAATCAGGAGCCAGTAAAACGTCTTATAAATTTATACAATATTCTATTACCAACTTTGTAAATGTGTCCGCTTGATCATGAAAAACCATAAATAATATTAACACGTCAATTATTTTACTTAAGAACTATTGCACGACTTCAATATCATAATTTATATACTTGGGAGGCGACTTGTAGGCTTACAAGAAATTTGTACAAATATTCTTTAGCATAAAGCAAAATTCAGAATAGCATATTTTGAAGGGGCGAACATTCACGCTGAACAAACAATAGCTTAATGCAATATTTCAAATATCTCTAGCTGAAATCTTTAGTGCAAATTTTAGATGAACATAACAAAACGAAAATTACGTTCTCAGTGAAATCTTCATACATGACATTGCCAAAAAAACTGCTTTTATCATTCCGCTTAATAGCATATGAGTTATGTACCAAGTCATGCAGAGATCTAGCAGTGTAATGAATCTCCAAGCATCTACTGATATGTCGGCATTGCCAATGGTGTACTCACAACAACGGGATGGCGTCATGTGTGTCATTCGAGACACGTACAAGAAATAGCACTAAATTCAATTTGATAATTCCATTACTCGAGAGGTTTTTTACCCTGTGAGTAGTATATATGCTAATATGAATATGTGTATCCCTAATATGAATAATGAGTTATGAACATTCATTATTGCATATTCTCATTAGCAGGTACAACCGTACTTTGTACTATAAGGGAGCAATGAGGCCTTGAAACTGTATACAGCTCAATACCTTCTACATCATCACACATGTTGAGTCATCTGGGGGTGATTTCTTTTCAAGATGGAATGGTC
Source organism: Glandiceps talaboti (assembly GCF_964340395.1). Taxonomy (NCBI): domain Eukaryota; kingdom Metazoa; phylum Hemichordata; class Enteropneusta; family Spengelidae; genus Glandiceps; species Glandiceps talaboti. Next base: position 8,264,672 of record NC_135552.1, read on the forward strand.
TAATGACATTTGTGAAGATGTGTGGCTTATCACTTCGTCCAAACAGTTGAGTTTCTTGACTGATGACCTGTGATTTGTAGAACAATTCTCCCTAAAAAAAAATCAGAATCAGATTACAACGTATCGTCATCGATATCTCAGACCCCCCCCCCCCCACTGTCTGCATGGCTGTGTAATGTGAAAATATATCGCAATCCCCTTCCCCAATATAATTAATCTCTTATTACTAATAGCAATGGTATGTGTAATGCGCGAAAATGATGTAACGATTCGGACGTCGTCTTCTCCTATAAGTTTGTACTTTACAGTCTGATGTATATTTCATGTACAATTGTAATTAAAAAACGTAGTTGTCACTCGACGTCGACAGCGACTTTTCTTATTGAACATGAACGTTTTCTCCATGGCTTGATGAGCGCAATTTTGTTTTTCAAAAGATAGAAAAACACCAGGTGCATTATTATGAAGGAAAGAAGGGCAACATAACAGGCAGAACTGATTTCAGGCCTATACACTGTAAGCAGTGATGATTTCGTTATAACAATTCTAAATCTTTGCAAATTGGTACAATGTTTCGTTAAAAAAATTACAATTGCTTTATACATGTCACGGAATGATGACACATGTTTTAGTGTTTGAGCTATAACTGTTGAAGTTGATACAACTGTACTATGACAATAACATCACTCGATTATAGTGAAAGGACCGCGAGGATCTATTTTGTTTCATTAACCGAGTGGCATTACCTTGTCACGGAAAGGTATGAACGAGAAGAAATTACGGGCTCGCAAAATAGTGGGGGCGTCTTTCTCTGTACCCACTGGTGTCATGGTTGACCAAGCTCTGCCATGCCCAGGGACTTCAATGTCTCTATCACAAGAATTGCATTTGGCGATGACACCATCGAGCTAAACGGGAAAATATACAAAATTATGCAAAACTACAGTATTACGAAAAAACAAAAACATAGAACCCGAAATGCATAGGAATGGTGTGTGATGGGTAAAGTTGTTATCTCATAATAGTTTGACAGTGATTTGTCCACTAAATTTGGCCCGTTGGTCTTTGCCAGCCATGTGAGTCGCGACACCCAAAGTACTTTCCATGGTTTTAGCATAGACCCCCACAATGGACAAAAAATTTAATAATTTAAAAAAAAAAATTTTTTATGATACAATGTTTTGTAATTCCTTATAACATTTGAACATTCTTCAAAATCATTGAAGCATTTTAACATATACAATAATTTAGTATAAAGATGATCTACTCACGAGTGCAAGAGGTTCATCAACAAGTGGTGACGAAGTAGGCATCTCTATGACCACACCAGTTTCTGTGTACAATCTGCCCCAGCAGGCAGCATACACACCCCCAGACAGAACGGACACTCTTGACCGTTTATTAAATGAGAAATCGGACAGCAGTGTAAATAGTCTCAAACGATCTACGTCATAACTTACGGTTGCATCCCATGAGTCAGCATAATCATATTCCCATTCCTGCAAAATACATATATACACGTGATCTTACAAAAATTGTTCTCCCGTCACTGGTGCAAAATATAGTACCGACAGGTGATTAGTTATGTGGTAAAATAAACCCAACATGCTCAAACACATGATGGAACAAGCGTTGTATCCCAAAACATGTCCTGATACAGTATACATTTTGTTTGCTTGTTATTGTCACTGGATTTTTGTGTTAATTACGAAGGAAATAGAAATCAGTCATCTATCAAAAAAAAAATATATATATATATATATATATATATATATATATATATATATCCATATTATCATCAAATCGCTCAAAAAGATAGAGGTACTTTAGTCAAAATCCCGACGCGATTAGTTTTGGGACTGACATTATTCAAAACGGTAACATGTTCCTGATCACATTTTAATAGGAAGCTATACAATTAGACAATGTTACATTATGCTTATACGCTGGAAAATAATTAGCCACTGCCCACCTTTTTCCAGGGAACTTGAAGGGAGCTATCCATATTTGGAAATAGGTGAGTTTCTGGAAATATAAAGGGAACTCCGCTGACGACGAACAAGTGCTTCAGATTATCTACCTTTGACAACAAAATTGAAATTTCCTGCAATGTCTTGATGCTGATCACATGACTCGAAGTCTTTTCCGATCGGCCGTCTAACATCTGGGGGGAAAGAGAGAGAGAGAGAGAGAGAGAGAGAGAGAGAGAGAGAGAGAGAGAGAGAGAGAGAGAGAGAGAGAGAGAGAGAGAGAGAGAGAGAGAGAGAGAGAGAGAGGGGGGATCAGGCAAACAGACAGACAGACGCCAGACACAGACAGACAGACAGACAGACAGACAGACAGACAGACAGACAGACAGACAGACAGACAGACAGACAGACAGACAGACAGACAATAAGTATCAACTTTCTGTAACGGTATTGTAAGTAAGCTACTCTTTGAATTTCACACTCTTCACAATTTCACACTCACATGTTCGCCTGTATTTAATGTTAGTTTAAAGTGGCCATATGGATAAGGATTGGGTATTTATTTTGGATTTTTAATTCATAAAACAATTTTATCATGAAGTCCTACTTGAAAAATCAATGTGAAACAACATTGTCTGAGTCTGTGCTTGTCACTTAATACATTGCAAAAATGCTAAACAATGTGTAAAGATGTTTGTTATTGTACATACAATAACAAACATTTTTACACGTTTTATCAGTCTTTTGCAATTCATTGAAATACAAATAAGGACTTGGCATATGTTGTGTCACGTTGATTTTTCAATAGGAAGATATGATAAACTTGTTTTGTAAATTAAAACTAAATACCCAATCCTCATCCATATGGTCACTTTAAAGAGGAGAGCCACTCCAGGAAAAAAGGCATATTCCTGCCTCGTCTTCACCATACACGTCTACCCGAACACTAATCAAACCTTACGCAATGCATCAACTAACAGGAAATAGTTTAGTGTGTAAGTCTCACTTACTAGAAATGTAGAATGATTGATGACGTTGTCTGTGTGCACTTAATTAATTGCAAATTTTACGACGAATCAGTTTCACATTAATTATACGTAAGTTAGTTTAAAAAATCATCACAATATGTAAATTTCCTGATACTCACGAGGAAAGCAACCTCACCAAGCCTTATAAGGAATGTAAGAGTGGTATACTTCGTGTCGTCACCGTTTCGAGATTCTGGATGTAACCACATTGTGAAATATGGCGATGAAATGTTATCCATTGAACTGTGGTTGAAATATAAAGAAAGTAATTATTGTAATTGTCACAACTATCAGAAATATTTTATTAAAAACCTATGTACATACAAGCTAACAACATAATTTATGACACAGTATCAATAACCAGGTTTTTTATTGTAATTTACGACTTTGTAAGTACTCTATAATAATCTATTCATTAAACGCTCAGCTGACAGTGTACAATCTACTCATGAATATGGGAGTGCTAAGGTTAAATGTAATACAACAGGGTAGTAATGCAGCAGTCTCATCAAATAAGATAAACTGCTAGGTTTATACAGCTATACCAGCACGGCTAACGGCTTTAAAAGGACTTGTTGACGAGGTTTCAGTGACTCGCCAGTACCTATGGCTGATTTGTCATGGTAAATTCTTTAAATAAATAGAATAAATACCTTAAAATGCTAACATTACCTATAAATGGTACTAAACTAGATTATATGGTAACAGAACAGAAACCGAATAAATTACATTACCACCCTCTCTCCTCACAAAGATTCGAAAGGCTTGTCAGTTGCCATTCCAAAATAATTCGGAACGTTTAAATGTACTGCTGATCAACAAAGGTGTACTACTAGGAAACGTGAACTTTCTTGGAACATCATGTTACATTCAAAGTAGTTACCTGTTCCAATCTTTGTCCTGTCTGAGCCCTCTCAGTTGAAAGAGACTGAAATACTTTCTCGCCACTTCATAAATGCCATCGATAACTGGATACGACACCATAGATCCATACCCATTCAGTATATCAAAATTGTTCCCTATAATATAACCATGGCAACCGACGTACAGAATGTTAAGACACAATGCCCAAAAACGAACAAATCGCAATTCACTTTCGTTGTTGCAAAAAGAGATAATTATTCACAAACTGGTCACTACGGATTTATATAGAGAGTATACATTCAAATACATTGTATATTCAACAGCCATATTTAACATTGCTCCAAAGGTTTGTCCGCTTTTTACAAATTCCTTAGCTATTCAACCAAGAATATTCAATATTTTTATTCGTATGAATGATAACCGCATAGCATATACTGTGAAACTAGCTAAAGTGGCAATAACAAACAAGTAACAACGTTATCTTCGAAGTAAGAATCGTTGGCATAGTGGATACATACATACATACATACATACATACATACATACATACATGCATACATACATGCATACATACTTACATACATACATACATACATACATGCATACATACATACATACATACATACATACAGTCTCATCCTTCTGTCGCCAAGTAGACTACTCAATCAGCTTGGAGAGCAATACATGTATATATATTTCTAGTGGGTGACAGTCCCATTCAGTTCAAACATGTTTTTGCGACTGTACTGTTGTTACTGTTGTCTGTCAATCAACTGTTTTTTCGTAACACATAGGAAAATTGAATTGTGTATTCAAATCATAACCGAGGTCTTCTGGGCAGGATCACGGATATGCTATCTCATTTCTAAGTCATAGAGTTCCTAGGTAGTACAGTCTTCATCATAATACAAGGGTTGGTTTTCTCCTAAGTTTATCTAGACGACATATAATATACAGTATACAAATACATTGCATATTCAAATGATGTATACATATTGTGTCCACTTACACATCATAAATGATGGAATTCGTGCATATATCCACGCAGGTTCTGGTTGTCTCCATCTCTCGTAATATAGGTTGAAGTAGAAATCATGTGACTCTCTCTTCATCTGATTTGTGAAATCTTCTTTCATTCTCTCCTTTCTCGTCAACTGTGTCCAGGCGATCAAACTAGGTTTCTATGAACAAGACTTATTCCATGTAACTCATGAATTGATAATTGATAATAATCTAAACTATGAATGAAAACTATGAATGACAACGTGGCTAAAAGTCCAAGAACAGCCCTTAAAACGGCTCTCAAATCGTGTATATTGTAGTATTTGAAGCCAAAAACTACCGACAATCATTGCAGTAGAAAGGTCATCCAAATAAAAGAATTAAAATGCTGGTAATAAAGATATTTTGAACTAGGTTTAAATACAAATATTATCACCAAAATTCGGGTACATATAGATAATGAAAATCATTTTATGGTACACACCTATTTTCTTTACACTACAACATTTACTTGTGTTTATGTCTTGGTATGTTCTTTATTTGTCTCTTTTTTCTGTTAACTCTTGACTTTCCTTTTACTGTACATGTAATTTTATTTTTTAGTACGTAAGGCCAGTAACCAAGGTATTGAAAATGATTAGCGATGGCCTAATGTGAGTATAAAATTAAAGTGTGTATGGGTGTGTGTGGGGTATGGGTGTCTGTCTGTCTGTCTGTCTGTCTGTCTGTCTGTCTGTCTGTCTGTCTGTGTGTCTGTCTGTGTGTTTGTTTGTTTGTTTGTTTGTGTGTTAGTGTTAGTGTGTGTGTGTGTGTGTGTGTGTGTGTGTGTGTGTGTGTGTGTGTGTGTGTGCGAGCGATCCAGACAAAATTTCAAATATAAATGTTTCTTTCTTTCTTTAGACAGGGTGGGTGACACTAAAATATAATATGACATGGCAGATATATTCCAAGTGAGTGCCGACTTCACGCTATCTTACCTCCGTCAATAAATCATCAGCATTTACTTGGTCCCCAGCCAAAATAAGTAGATGAAAGGACTTGTTTATGTGTTCCCTACGCATTTGCTTCCACATTGAATTTCTAGAGGAGTTCCTCATCCGTTTATCCGATGACGATGACACATCGGCACTTGAGGCGAGCACAAATCGTATGGGTGTAACTTTCGCTGGCACGATGCATGTGTAACAGCGACCATCCGGTAAATAATAAGTACACGTTATTTCCTGAAATGAATGACATGGAGACTTTTGTTACTTCTATGTCTCATCAGGAGTTTGCTGCAAGCATGGCAGTACATTGATTCTTGTATTTATTGACTGCGTTGTATTTTACTGGGCTCGACAGTAGAGGGGTGCTGTGCACAACCGACGTTTGTAAAAATTGCCTTCGTCAGTTTATTACAAATGTATCATTGCAAGTGTGCAGCACTAACTCTATACATTATCATTAGATGAAGCGGGTCGACTTTCTTTGAAAATATCAAAATACGTTCCATTTTACTAGTAGTTTGACATTATCTATAAACAAGGGTTCATTCACAAAGGCAACTGCTTACACACCGTATACATTGATTTGAGATACCTTCGTGTCGTGTCTAGGAATACTCCAATCATATCGCCACAACCTTTTATCGTTTAACGTCTCCAGTACTATCTCTTCCCCGCTTCCATGTGATGAAACTGTAGATATGAAAATTAATCCGTTTAACATGTGTATGATAATTCAATAGTATGTTTACTTTGGTTTCATTATTCACACTGCAATATGTGACTCATATTCACTTAACAATTCATAATTTACTTTGTGTATAACTGTCTTGTTCTTAGCCCATCATATCATATCATATCATATCATATCATATCATATCATATCATATCATATCATATCACATCACATCACATCACATCATATATCATACATACCATACCATACCATACCAACCATACCATACCATACCATACCATACCATACCATACCATATCATATCATATCATATCATATCATATTAAATACAGTATTCCATCCCTATCATGTTTAATTTCAGAAATCTTGACAATGATTCGTACAGGAAAACAATTATAAAATACACAGAAACAAAGCAATAAGGTAATGCATAAACATAGATTCAACATCATTTCTTGGTATTTATTATCACATGACGGTGATCATACTATAAATGACAATTGTTTGTGTCAATACCTGTTCCATCTGCTGTGGTGTACTCAAAGGTTACGGGTGGTAATAGATGCACATCAGACTTTGTCATCACAAGACAACATAGGTGGTATTCATCTGCCAAGGCTAACGATCGAATACCTAATATTGGACCCATTAGGAAGTCCACCACCTAGCAAAAATACCTCTATTATCATTAGCATGCCGTAAAGAGTTCTGTGATTTTACGACGATTACCATTGTAGATTCAATATTCAATATATCCTTCAGCATTGTGTTTTCTCAGCAGTTTTGTTGGCGTAAATCGTCTGCAGTCACTCAGCACTGACACCAAACTTTCACAAAATAGTGTGAGCGACCTAATAATTTTAACGAACTAGCAGTAAACCAAATTGGTTGATCAGCACTGGGTTTAAAATAATTACTTGCCAATTTACAAGTGCTTAATTTATCCCATAATTATGATATTACTACCTCTTTATACAACATAATGTCGCAAAACAGTGACAAAAAGAAAGCTAAAATGTCGCAAAACGGTGAGAAACCGAAAGCTAAAAACACTTATGGGTGACAATATTCATACCTCATTGTTCTCGTTCTCCTCGTCATCATTGCAATTATTTGCTGTGGTGGAGGCAGTCACTGTTAACGTACCATCATGCCACTTCTGTAAATCACCGTCGAGTTTAAATATATATTTCTTCAACGTTGACAGATTTTCTATTGCAACATGATTCAGTTTCCAACCTTCAACAAAGCCAGTCTCGTCAAATCCTGTGGGTTTGAGAAAATAGTATCATGATTGTACACTGTTGTATCCCAATGCCCCATGATCCCACATGGTGGGCTGCGTTTGCCGAAAGTAATTGTGTACATTTAAAAGTGTAGTTCAGAAAAAGACAAAAACACATACATAGGCCTTACTTTGAATGACGAGTAATTACATTTAAACGGCATATATATCCAATCAAATATCTTAACTGTTTTCTTTCTGATGCTATGTGCAAATCGTTTCGCTACCAGTCACAAGCTTAATCACTAACTCTACTAAGTTAAGTTTCCCTGTACTGTTATGGTGACTTATCAGGAGAAGCAAAGCTCTCCTAATTAACATAAACAGATTGAGCATTCTTTAACGATTTGCCTATATTAGAGATGTCATATCGTATAAAACCGAAACAGCCATCTATAATTTGAAGCTCTAGAATTCATTCCTTGTATTCTTATTGAGTTTTGAATTATATAAATGTGACCATATATTAAAATAAAATTTCGAGAAAATGCAAAAATGTTGAAGGAAAGTAGAGCACAGCTATACTATTTGATAATGACGTCATTTGTAAAGATCTGTGATGTGTGATTTATAATTTCAGGGCAACTACGTATACAACAATTAAAGGTTTTTTTACAGCTCCAAAAGTGACCTCATTTTAAGGCATCCCCCCAATAAAAAAAACGTCAAAGCAATATTATGAAAAACATGAATATTAATGATATTTCAGTATTGAATAAAATAACATATAAATCTGCAATGTACAATGCAACATGACAACTGTAAAAACCTACTTTGGCAACAGCTGATCATAATTCGCATTTGGTACAAATACCAATGAACAATTCAACAATACAGACAAACATGATTAAATACTATTAGTCATAATTTTTTTAGAATGTAATAGACGGGAAAATAACTAACCTATTTTGACTTGTTTTATAGCATCAATATTCTGTGCTCTTATCCTAAATGTGTCGGTATTTCCAGATTCAAAGATCTTCGCCTCTCTGTGACCTGTGGTTGTCTGTTGACAGAAACGAAATTGAAGGCCGTGTTTGAAACTATAGTTCAGTGAACTCGTATTAATGCGCCACCTGACGTATCATAGAAATATGTGTACATTCGCCAGATAGACAAACAAGGACAGTTATTTACCATTGGGATATGGTGGTAAAAACAAACATTACTACTGCAGCCGATAAATGGCATATACCCAATGTATGAGTGCAGAAATTACTCATTACTAAACCAGCCACTTTGATGTTTGAAACCCGGTGACGTCAGTACTTGTCAATTATGGGAACTACAAAGCAAAATGGGCGATTGCGTGAAAACATACATGTATGTATGTAAATATCACACGCGCCTTCATTTTTACTGAAACACTATAATATCAAGATATAAGAGTAAAGCCATGTTGTAAGAGATGTTTCGGTATGACTACAATTACATTGAATTAATCTCATTTGGAGGTTTGTCATGTTTCGCAGAGTACCAGGAGAAACCAAATCAAATAAACCAGCCTGTAATACTTACCTGCAATAATATTGGTTCAGTCACTACCGTATCGCCGACCAGTTGAATACGTATGGAAATTCCACTCGTGTCAAATACACTGTGAGTCGTTGCAATTATAACTGAGTAGTCTACGGTCATTTTTACTGCTGCCTCGAATTGTCTGAACTATTACAGACCGTCTCATGTGGTTATAAATGATGACGTGGCGGGGCTCGATATGAAATAATGATACTTAATACCCAGTAGACTGTCCTACATACAACGACTCATTTCAGTCCCATCTGTTCTATAGATACGATGTTCCAATGTAGTAGATTATTATATTGTGTATGCCCAACTGCTACATATTTGACACATTCAGAATAAGCTCTGACATAATAAACACAAAACTTTACCTGTGTAAATGATAAAGGTACAAACCGTATTGGCACATTAATAATTGAAATAACATGTTCAAACAATAACAATATGTTTCCCTTTATTTGTATAACTCTTAGTCATAGCTTTAAATTTGAGGCCCGTAATACTTAATATCATAAGTCTGTGTATTTAGCATGATTGAATACACAAAGTCAATAAGACTGTGTTGTTACAACGCTCGGCGAATATTATATATATATCTCGTTTCCCGATGTGAAGTAAACATATATTTGATGATTGTTCTTTAACATTTACGGATATATTGGTTATGTACCTGCAACTCTTACGGATACAGCAGCTCTGTATTAACATAGAACGTGTCTTGGAAACTGAAAACTTTAAACTTTTGTCATTGTATGTGAACTACGTTCAATGACGTGGTATGCTTAATTATGTTTTCAATGTATAATGAAGAGGTCATACTTACAAAGATGTTGATACAATGATGGATAATCGAATAATATTGACATATTCGCTTACTGGCGTCAGAAGTCAGAGATTGTTGTGTATGTGAGTCAACTGGTCAGATCAAAGGGGTATATCACCCCCCCGGGGGGGGGGGGTATTTGTAGTATATTATACTAATATATTGAAATTTGCAACGAAATTTTTTAAACAGGAAATAGACTAATTTGGAGTAGAAATAAATTACTGGTATAAAGCGGCCCCAGAATATGAATATTTGTTGAATTTGTTAATATTGTGATTCCTTACAATACGATCTCATGATGTTAAACTTCAAATAATAACACATTTGCTGCCGTGCAGAGAATGTATGTAGTATTTTATGGGGTCAAGAACTTGATAGAACTACGCTTAGCCACCCTATATGGCGATGCAATGGTCGTATCTAAAATATATCATGCATAATCGTATATATGTCACCTGATCAAGGAAAGAATTTTGTCAGATGAAGGTACCTTTTCAGTTACACACACAAATTTTATATTTGCAAACGTGATCAATTCAATTTATGACCCATCGTCACCTTTTAGGGACCGGTCAGTTTCTTCGGCCGGGGCGGGGGAGGGGGGTGTTCCGGTGGATTGGGAGAGGGGTCATCCTGTTTTTAAAATTAAAATAAACATTAACATTAAAATAAAAATCAACTTAAGCGTCCATGCATAACAATGAGAGATTTCTTTACAAATATATGTGGGCTTTGCGAAAAAGGTCTCACATTGTACTTGCAGATACTTAGCCACCAGGGTTTTATCTTTCAATCGTGATTTTTGGCAGAAACAGTAACCCCATGAGAGGTACTGGGGAGGAGGTGTCCCCCTCCCTCAATAACCACTTAAAATATGGACGAGAGAGAGAGAGAGAGAGAGAGAGAGAGAGAGAGACAGACAGACAGACAGACAGACAGACAGACAGACAGACAGACAGACAGACAGACAGACAGACAGACAGACAGACAGACAGACAGACAGACAGACAGACAGACAGACAGACAGACAGACAGACAGACAGACAGACAGGCAGGCAGGCAGGCAGGCAGGCAGGCAGGCAGGCAGGCAGGCAGGCAGGCAGGCAGACAGACAGACAGACAGACAGACCATAATTTGTCAACTTTCATCTGTAGTAAGTAGAAACGGTGACCTTTGAAGTTAGTAAAGGTGACACGACGAGATCACAGAAACTAGGTTTTGTGACTGCAGTAACCAATATAATAACAAGGATGTCTTCATGATATTTGTAGTTGGGATACATTAATTATCACTTTTTAGTAGGATATTCTAATCAGTACAATTACTGTAGTATCATTTTTTACATATCATATATGTGAAGTTGATGGTTGTAAAGTGCGTTATTCCTCTAATAGCAAAAGTAGAATTCTCCATCACTTTCCCAGCCAGTGGAGTATCCAATGCGTTGAAGTGGAAATGGATTAGGATCAGTCCATTCCATAAATGCTGCATGGGCTTGTTTACCAACTTTGATAACACCATTGTTGTAGCTGATCCAAAATTCTCGGAATTCAGTGGGCGAGAGGATGTTAGGTGTACTGACTTCTACTTTGTTAGCACCCTGTGGACTACCTCGTATGACCGATTGGGTATTATCCCACCCGCCAATGACAATCTCGTTTACGTTAGGCGCCGTAAATCCTGATGTGGAAGAGAATGCAATGTGGACATCGTTGCTAGCCTTGACTTTGACTAGAAGTAGTGTAATCGGTATGTAGGCAAATACGTAATTGTACTGGTATGTAGTGCCAGTAAATGCTGGCCCAAAGTAACCGGGACAGTCTGAAATGAATCAAGAATCGCCAATCATTAATATTGCAATGTCACAAATGAAAGTTATCAAGCTTATCAGAAGTATCACCTTTAGATTCTAAAAATATATCTTCATTTGGTCATAGTTGAATTTAACTTTTCTTCCAAACACAAGTTTCAAAATTTTAACTGAAATATTCGACTGCACACTTCAGTCTTTGTCAACAGATTGACCCATTATTCAGTACAAGTGACCCTGTGGACACGTGAGCCTAATAAAAAAAATGGTTAAATTCAATAATATGGTTTACCAACACAGATGAACTTCAATTTCATTTAGTCATGTTTCCAGTTTTTGCTCTACTTTGACACCGGTCAAGTAAACATTCATGCAAAAATCTATTTTGGAGCTACTAGTAAAACTGAAAACAATTACATCTTATGTACATTATGTACATCTGAAAGAATATCATTCATAGCACACCAGATTTATACAAACTGCCTCCCGTATGGGCAAAAACCATAGATTTTTTGGGCTTACACAGATTGTTGGAATGCAAAATTCTGAACTATAGCTATTATGCATGATGTGCTCCTTATAAGGGAAAATTAATTAAATGAAACTATACGAAATTTGAAGCTAGCATAATTAGCCTATTGCCTAATTTTGAAAAACCATTAATAAATGAAAATTAACCATTTAAGATCATTATAAGCAACATCAACAAGATTTAAAGGACACTCGTTCTTCTTTACCATCACTACATGTACTAATTTATCTGAAATCTAGCTTGCATTCGAAAGATATTTCCTAATTACCAAGAATTATTATTTGAGCAAATTACACAGTACAATTAAAAACTACATCAAAAGCTACATCAAACACACGTGATTCGTTATGTTTGATGTTTGTACCAAGTAATATAAAATTGCAAATGCCAATAACTCATTAACAATAAAAGCCATACCAATAGGCTTGATAGGATATGAGTGCTTTGTACGGTTGATGTATGTACCAAATTATATGAAATTTGAAGTTTGAATTCTTAAGATAGGGCTTAATTACTGAAAATCATTAATTATGCAAATTACTCAATAACACTAAAAACTGTGCCAGCAGGCTTTACAGGATATGTGTGCTTTGTTATGGCTAATGTATGTGTCAAATTAGATTCAATTTGTAGTGTGCATACTTAAGATATAGCTTTATTAATGAAAATCATTAATTATGCTAATTACACATTAAAATCAAAAGCCATTTCGACAAACTTCGTACAACATGTGCACAATATTATGGTTGATATATGTAGCAAAGTATATGCTATTTGAATATTGGATTCTTAAGATATACAATAACTACCGGAAAAAACCCATTAATTATGCAAATTACTCATTAAAACTAAATACTATGCAAATAGGCTTTATAGGACATGTGTGTGTATTATGATTGATGTATGTACCAATGTTGCATAGTTTGAAGTGTGTATTCCTTATTGAAAATCATTATGCAAATTATTGGTTAAAGCTAAAGACTATGCCAACTAGCTTTTTAGGACATATGTGCTTTGTTAAGATTAACTCATAAATAGGTTTAGGGGAGGTCATATTTTACTTCAACTCATAGCATTTTGGGGGTATTTGGTATCCCACTGCTGCTACATCGGTTAGGGTTAGTTTTACGGTTAGAGTTAAGTAGTTGGTGTTAGGGTTAGGGCTACGTACTGTAATATCACACCATGTCGGTCCTATCACTGCTGACAACATTTGTAGTGAATTAATTGCCAGGTGTGATGTGAGGAGAGACGTCACAGTGGGTCTGACAGGAGTAAAAGGGAAAGATAATAGGGATAATACAATGGCGATGTTGACCTCTTCCCTAACAATAATATTGGGAGTGTGCTCATCTAGCCTTTGGGACTTAATCTTCTGGCCTTCAGCTCACACAAATTCAATCCAGTGGTAGTTGGGAAATAACCAATACCTTTAAATCTTGACAGTGGTGCGATTAAGTCCGTTAAACCATTGATTCTGAGACTAGTGTTCCTTTCCATGCGTAACAGCATTTAAACCATGTTTGTAATTTTTTTTACTAGGAGGGTGTTATGTTTTACAGAAGGGAAGTTGTTAAGGGAGGGTTTCTTGTGAGCATAACGGAGTCGGGGAGGGTGATGTTTTAGGCAACAGCCTTGACCTGATTTCCCCCGGCCTTCCCCCTTTCAATTACTGAAGGCTCCCTTAATGGATTCTGACTAAATGTACTTCGATATAAAAGTTATGTAAAATTGATATCGCTCAAGTTAAATTGGGGTTTTCTTACCGATAACAAGTCCATCAACGCAGAACTCGAATTCTCCATTACTTCCATAACCAGTAGAGTATCCGAGGTTGTTAACGGGTAATGGATTGGGATCAGTCCATTCCATAAATGCCGTGTGGGCTTCTTTACCAATCTTGATAACACCACTGTTGTACTCTATCCAAAATCCTCGGAATTCAGTGGGTGACAGGAAATTTGGGGTATTAGCTTGTACTTCATTAGTGCCCTGTTTACTTCGTCGTATGACTGATTGCGTATTTCCCCAGCCACCAATGACGATCTCATACAAGTTAGGCAAATCTTCTGGTCCGGCAGAGAGTGCAATGTGGACATCGTTGCTAGCCTTGACTTTGAAGTCAACTCGTGTAATAGGTGATAACGAAGCCAAATAATTGTACAGGTATGTGGTATCAGTCGGAAAATACATTAGGTCAGAACATTCTGTTAAGAAAGTTAAATGGTAAAAAAAGTATCGATAATTGTCAATAGTTGAGGGTCAATATGGATGACAAATTCATATAGTTATTTTTGGATTTTTCTATTCAACAACTCGAGTATGTTCTCCTACTTAAAAACAACCCCAGGTGAAACAACATAAACCAAGTCCTTGTTCGTTACTCAATAAATTGCAAAAAATCACAAATGTGTAAAATGTTTGTTAGTGTACGTACAATAACAAACTTTTTTTAGATATTTCCTAGCTTACTGCAATTTATTGAGTTACAAACATAGACTTGATATGCGTTGTTGTGCATTGTTTCTTTCATGGGGAATTGTATGAGTTGTTTTATGATTAAAAAATCCAAAATAAATATCAGTTTGTCATATATATGGTGACTTTAAGATGCTTTACTTTAAAAAGCGACAAACACAACAACAACAACAACAACAAGAAGAAGAAGAAGAAGAAGAAGAAGAAGAAGAACAACAACAACAACAACAACACACCATTCCTTGATCAAGTTGTAACACTATATCTTCTTATCTATAAACACAAATGGGTTAAACGATAGGAATTCATATTTGTATAAATTCTTTAGTGAAAATCATTTACACATTTCAGTGGATATATAGCTAGCTATTATTCGTATGCTATCACTATACAGTACAGTACAGTACATTACCAGATTTAAACTAAGGTTAAAACCATAGATTTATGTTCCTGAACACAATGGTTGGACTACAAAATTCTGAACTACAGCTAGTATACATGTGTACTCCTTAATAAGAAAATTAATTATATGAAACTCGAAGCTTTCATACTTAACAAATTGCTTAATTATCGACAAGTTACATCAACAACCTTTAAGGAACACATGCACGTCTTTACCATCAATGCATGTACTAAATTATTTTAGCATTTTGGGAGGACTTTGGCACCCCACTGCTGTTACATCGGTTAGGGCGAGGTTTGCAATTAGGGTTAAGTGGTTGATGTTAGGGTTAGGGTTACGTACTGTAATAACAGACCATGTCAGTCCTATCACTGCTGACAACCATGTAGTGAATTAATTGCCAGGTGTGATGTGAGGAGAGACGTCACAATGGGTCTGACAGGAGTAAAAGGGAAACACGTGAGAAAGATAATAGGGATAATATAATGGCGATGTTGACCTCTTTTCTAACAATAATATTGGGAGTGTGCTCATCTAGCCTTTGGGACTTAATCTTCTGGCCTTCAGCTCACACAAATTCAATCCAGTGGTAGTAGTTGGGAAATAACCAATACCTTTACATATTGACAGTGGTGCGATTAAGTCCGTTAAAGCATCGATTATGGGACTAGTGTTCCTTTCCATGCGTAACAGCATTTAAACCAGGGGATGTTATGTTTTACAGAAGGGAAGTTATTAAGGGAGGGTTTCTTGTAAGCATAACGGAGTCGGGGAGGGTGATGTTTTAGGCAACAGCCTTGACATGATTCCCCCCGGCCTTCCCCCTTTCAATTACTGAAGGCTCCCTTAATGGATTCTGACTAAATGTACTTCGATATTTCAAAGTTATGTAACATTGATATCGCTCAAGTTAAATTGAGGTTTTCTTACCTATAACAAGTCCATCAACGCAGAACTCGAATTCTCCATTACTTCCATAACCAGTAGAGTATCCGAGGTTGTTAACGGGTAATGGATTGGGATCAGTCCATTCCATAAATGCCGTGTGGGCTTCTTTACCAATCTTGATAACACCACTGTTGTACTCTATCCAAAATCCTCGGAATTCAGTGGGTGACAGGAAATTTGGGGTATTAGCTTGTACTTCATTAGTGCCCTGTTTACTTCGTCGTATGACTGATTGCGTATTTCCCCAGCCACCAATGACGATCTCATACAAGTTAGGCAAATCTTCTGGTCCGGCAGAGAGTGCAATGTGGACATCGTTGCTAGCCTTGACTTTGAAGTCAACTCGTGTAATAGGTGATAACGAAGCCAAATAATTGTACAGGTATGTGGTATCAGTCGGAAAATACATTAGGTCAGAACATTCTGTTAAGAAAGTTAAATGGTAAAAAAAGTATCGATAATTGTCAATAGTTGAGGGTCAATATGGATGACAAATTCATATAGTTATTTTGGATTTTTCTATTCAACAACTCGAGTATGTTCTCCTACTTAAAAACAACCCCAGGTGAAACAACATAAACCAAGTCCTTGTTCGTTACTCAATAAATTGCAAAAAATCACAAATGTGTAAAATGTTTGTTAGTGTACGTACAATAACAAACTTTTTTAGATATTTCCTAGCTTACTGCAATTTATTGAGTTACAAACATAGACTTGATATGCGTTGTTGTGCATTGTTTCTTTCATGGGGAATTGTATGAGTTGTTTTATGATTAAAAAATCCAAAATAAATATCAGTTTGTCATATATATGGTGACTTTAAGATGCTTTACTTTAAAAAGCGACAAACACAACAACAACAACAACAACAACAAGAAGAAGAAGAAGAAGAACAACAACAACAACAACAACAACAACACACCATTCCTTGATCAAGTTGTAACACTATATCTTCTTATCTATAAACACAAATGGGTTAAACGATAGGAATTCATATTTGTATAAATTCTTTAGTGAAAATCATTTACACATTTCAGTGGATATATAGCTAGCTATTATTCGTATGCTATCACTATACAGTACAGTACAGTACATTACCAGATTTAAACTAAGGTTAAAACCATAGATTTATGTTCCTGAACACAATGGTTGGACTACAAAATTCTGAACTACAGCTAGTATACATGTGTACTCCTTAATAAGAAAATTAATTATATGAAACTCGAAGCTTTCATACTTAACAAATTGCTTAATTATCGACAAGTTACATCAACAACCTTTAAGGAACACATGCACGTCTTTACCATCAATGCATGTACTAAATTATTTTAGCATTTTGGGAGGACTTTGGCACCCCACTGCTGTTACATCGGTTAGGGCGAGGTTTGCAATTAGGGTTAAGTGGTTGATGTTAGGGTTAGGGTTACGTACTGTAATAACAGACCATGTCAGTCCTATCACTGCTGACAACCATGTAGTGAATTAATTGCCAGGTGTGATGTGAGGAGAGACGTCACAATGGGTCTGACAGGAGTAAAAGGGAAACACGTGAGAAAGATAATAGGGATAATATAATGGCGATGTTGACCTCTTTTCTAACAATAATATTGGGAGTGTGCTCATCTAGCCTTTGGGACTTAATCTTCTGGCCTTCAGCTCACACAAATTCAATCCAGTGGTAGTAGTTGGGAAATAACCAATACCTTTACATATTGACAGTGGTGCGATTAAGTCCGTTAAAGCATCGATTATGGGACTAGTGTTCCTTTCCATGCGTAACAGCATTTAAACCAGGGGATGTTATGTTTTACAGAAGGGAAGTTATTAAGGGAGGGTTTCTTGTAAGCATAACGGAGTCGGGGAGGGTGATGTTTTAGGCAACAGCCTTGACATGATTTCCCCCGGCCTTCCCCCTTTCAATTACTGAAGGCTCCCTTAATGGATTCTGACTAAATGTACTTCGATATTTCAAAGTTATGTAACATTGATATCGCTCAAGTTAAATTGAGGTTTTCTTACCTATAACAAGTCCATCAACGCAGAACTCGAATTCTCCATTACTTCCATAACCAGTAGAGTATCCGAGGTTGTTAACGGGTAATGGATTGGGATCAGTCCATTCCATAAATGCCGTGTGGGCTTCTTTACCAATCTTGATAACACCACTGTTGTACTCTATCCAAAATCCTCGGAATTCAGTGGGTGACAGGAAATTTGGGGTATTAGCTTGTACTTCATTAGTGCCCTGTTTACTTCGTCGTATGACTGATTGCGTATTTCCCCAGCCACCAATGACGATCTCATACAAGTTAGGCAAATCTTCTGGTCCGGCAGAGAGTGCAATGTGGACATCGTTGCTAGCCTTGACTTTGAAGTCAACTCGTGTAATAGGTGATAACGAAGCCAAATAATTGTACAGGTATGTGGTATCAGTCGGAAAATACATTAGGTCAGAACATTCTGTTAAGAAAGTTAAATGGTAAAAAAAGTATCGATAATTGTCAATAGTTGAGGGTCAATATGGATGACAAATTCATATAGTTATTTTGGATTTTTCTATTCAACAACTCTAGTATGTTCTCCTACTTAAAAACAACCCCAGGTGAAACAACATAAACCAAGTCCTTGTTCGTTACTCAATAAATTGCAAAAAATCACAAATGTGTAAAATGTTTGTTAGTGTACGTACAATAACAAACTTTTTAGATACTTCCTAGCTTACTGCAATTTATTGAGTTACAAACATAGACTTGATATGCGTTGTTGTGCATTGTTTCTTTCATGGGGAATTTTATGAGTTGCATTTGTTTTATGATTAAAAAATCCAAAATAAGTATCACTTTGTCATATATATGGTGACTTTAAGATGCTTTACTTAAAACAGCGACAAACACAACAACAACAACAACAACAACAACAACAACAACAACAACAACAATAATAATAACACATCATTCCTTGAGAAAGTTGTAACACTATATCTTCTTATCTATAAACACAAATGGGTTATACGATAGGAATTCATATTTGTATAAATTCTTTAGTGAAAATCATTTATACACATTTCAGTAGATATATAGCTAGCTATTATTCGTATGCTATCATTGTACAGTACAGTACAGTACCAGATTTAAACAAAGGGTAAAACCATATATTTTTGTTCCTGCACACAATTGTTGGAATACAAAATTCTGAACTGCAGCCAATTTACATGTGTACCCCTTATTTGGAAAATTAATCATATAAAACTCGAAAAATCGAAGCTTTCATACTTAACAAATTGCCTAATTATCGACAAGTTACATCAACAACCTTTAAAGAATACATGCACGTCTTTACCATCAATGCATGTACTAAATTGTGTGAAATTTAAATTTAAAATTCTTAAGATATTGCCTAATTATCAAAAAAATAATATTTATGCAAATCACACATCGCAATTAAAATCAACACAAAAGACTACACCAAACACGCGTGATTTTTGTATGGCTGGTGTATGTATCAAATTATATGAAATTTAAAGTTTGCATTCTCAAGATAATTAACGGAATTCATTATTATGTATTATTATCCTCACGGAAGGTAAAAATGCATCAGAAAGTAATATAATAAGATACATTATTTACCATGCAAGCAGACCTTGAAGTGTCCATCACTTCCCCAGCCAGTGGAGCATCCAATGTTGTTAACAGGTAAAGGGTTGGGATCAGTCCATTCCATAAATACTGTGCTGAATTGCCCAACTTTGATAACACCATTGTTGTAGGTTATCCAAAATCTTCGGAATTCAGAGGGTGATACGATGTTAGGGGTATAGGCTGCCACTTCATCAGTGCCCTGTTTACTACGCCTGATGACTGACTGAGTATTATCCCATCCACCAATTACGATCTCATACAAGGCAGGAACATCTTGTGATTGGGCAGAGAGTGCAACATGGACATCGTTATTTGCTTGGACTGAGAAGTCGACTCTTGTCACAAGTGAAGATGAATGCAAATATCGGTAATGGTATGTCGTATCTGTAAACACTTGTGTTGGGTTGGCACACGCTGTAAAAATTCAAACCAGACGTAAACTGTATGTTTTCCGTAAGGTCCTTCGATTAGTTCGTTCATGCATTATCATATTGTGAAATTCTTAGTATCACTTGAAAGCTCCTTCAATCACTGTAGATGACACATGCACTTTGTTACCAGTGTATGTACAAAATTGTATAAAATTTGTAGCTTACATTAATTTAAAATATTGCTTAATGCAAATTACTCGTTAGATTTAAAAGTTACCTCAACAGCGTTGTAGGATATTTTTGTTTTTGTTATCATCAGAGTAATTATATATATGACTTTTTTTAGCTTTAGGCCAAATAAAAAAGTTGTTTGGTTCCGGTTACCCGACACCACCTAGTTTAAATAAAATCGCGAAAATCGTGTGTGAAGTCTCACAAGAAATAGTGGATGCGAAAACTGGCAGCAATTTAAAAAGACAAAATAAAACTGTTCTTCCAATCTGTAATGGCTGTACATCTGATGAGAAGAAACCAATAACACAGAGACCATATGGAAAACAATGGAAAACATAACTACCTGAACTAGACACTCACATATGAAAAAAAATTAAAATCAAATAAAAAATCTACCTACCCCACCTATTCTAAAATTGAATGTAACCGGAACTACAATTTTTTACGGCTTACAGAAAATCATTAAAATGCAGAAATTACTCATATGGTTAAAACAGGCTTTACACAACATGAGCACTCTGTTACTATCAATGTATGTACGAATTTGTATATAATTTGAAGCATGCAGCCAATTACAATTTTTTTACATACATACATACATACATACATACATACATACATACATACATACATCACCATGATGGTATGATTGATGATTTTTAGTTGTTGTGTATGAGCCCGAGAAGGCTTACGGAGACTTACGATAGAAGCATACCGCCTGGTTTTGCTGTTGAAAGATACATATAAGAACAATGGTCAGTTAACGGGTTGTATTTTACAATGTAGAGGCACATATAAGACAAAATATACAAACATTTCAACATACAGACATATTGTTTGTTAATTGTGAAAAGAACTTATGAAGTAGAATTTCTAAGGACATGTACATATATATAGTTCTGTTTATTCCCCTGGCCAGCCTTCACGCTTTGTAAAAAAAAACAAAAAAACCTTCAATATATTTTTCAGTTTTAGAATTAGAGTCTCGACCATCGTTTCAAACTCATTATTTTCTCTAAGCCCTAGTCTAAATTTGAACGCCACAGTAGTTGGACAATCCTAGTTCCTTATCAAAGGTTTATGTCATTTTTGATTTGTTTCAGTCAGAATTCATTTTAATTCAAACTCCTGTAATGTCTAGAGTGTAGTATTTGACCAAACTTTTTCTTCCAGCTGAAATAAATTACGAATGGTACAAAAAACAAGGTTGAACAGACAGTGAAATAGAGATTGAATTAAAAAAGAAGAAAATGTGCAATTAATCTTCCTCTCTACGTAACGTAGTATGTGCCTCAGCAATAAGTTTTAAACATTTGCCTCAGCTACCTTGTTCAAGAAAACTCCAACCCCATATCATTCTCAGTTATTAAAATCATGAAGAAAATTATAGTAACCATGCAATATCTTTGAATATAGAAAATAATTTTCTCAACAGTTACCCATACTTTTCTTCAAAATGAGCATAGACAACTGTATTAACTCTGTGAAAATGATCCTTTGACTTGCAAGGATGGTGAATAAAGTATTTCCTGTAATTATTTCGAAAGGTTCCAGAAGAAGCTTTCATATGGCAAGGTTTTAGGTGAGTTAAACTACTGTGATTTTGAAAACAAATTGGTTCCAGGTGCATTCTTTCTGATAAGTGCTTACTGTATTTAAAACAAAAGTCGATAAGGAAATAACTAGTATGAATCTTTTTGATATTATAGTCAATTGGTTCTCAAAAACGACACCAAAATCAAAACTAAAACATGTACAGACACAACACATTGAGCTCACTTGACTGGGTTTTACTTATACGATATTGACAACTGACTGAAGTCAACGTGTATGCTCAACTATCGTCGCCCTTCAAAAGCATTAAAGGGGCACAAGCTGACAACTAACTGTCGCCTCAAGTCAACGTGTACACTCAACTATCGTCGCCCTTCAAAAGCATTAAAGAGGTACAAGCTGACAACTAACTGCCGACTCAAGTCAACGTGTACACTCAACTATCGTCGCCCTTCAAAGGCACTAAAGGGGCACAAGCTGACAACTAACTGTCGCCTCAAGTCAACGTGTACACTCATCTATCGTCGCCCTTCAAAAAAAAAGCATTAAAGAGGTACAAGCTGACAACTAACTGTCGACTCAAGTCAACGAATACACTCATCTATCGTCGCCCTTCAAAAGCATTAAAGGGGCACAAGCTGACAACTAACTGTCGCCTCAAGTCAACGTGTACACTCAACTATTATCACCCTTCAAAGGCACTAAAGGGGCACAAGCTGACAACTAACTGTCGACTCAAGTCAACGAATACACTCATCTATCGTCGCCCTTCAAAAGCATTAAAGGGGCACAAGCTGACAACTAACTGTCGCCTCAAGTCAACGTGTACACTCAACTATTATCACCCTTCAAAGGCACTAAAGGGGCACAAGCTGACAACTAACTGTCGACTCAAGTCAACGAATACACTCATCTATCGTCGCCCTTCAAAAAATCATTAAAGGGGCACAAGCTGACAACTAACTGTCGCCTCAAGTCAACGTGTACACTCAACTATTATCACCCTTCAAAGGCACTAAAGGGGCACAAGCTGACTTGATATGTTTTTAGATGCATTATTTCGTTCATATTAAAAGTACTGTCAGTATTCTACTTACTGATGTATAATTAAATATCACTTGCAATTGACCGAACTCAAACCTGGTATTACAATATAACTTACAAATGATCAGATGACGTACTTAATCATAAAACAAACTATTGGGAACTCCCTTCCCGGACCTTGCCATGTAATCAACAGTTCTAATAACTCCAGAACGCACATTGTGTATGGGAACTCCCTTCCCGAACCTTACCATACAATCAACAGTTCTAATAACTCCAGAACGCACATTGCAATGTCATAGAAAACATGCAACATTAACATTATACTAGAATGGTTTAATCAGAGTTTTTAAAAGTGTTTTTTTAAGTATTTCACTTGGGTGAAAAGCGTATAAACTCAGTTTGTGTCATTTTAACTTCGAACAGGGATAGAATGGTATTATCTTACATAAACTGTTTAATGAAAACATGCTGAGTCCGCAATGAACACTTTAATACTTACCCCTACAACAATTGTTGTGGTCCACATCAAAAGTAGGTATGTTTTCAGCATGATGGACATAGCTGTTGAGAATAAAAGGAAAAATGATATCAAGCCAGAGAAGTTCTGTATGGTGTGAAAAGATCCTTAAAGAGAGATAAAATATTAGCATACCTTTTACTTACACACGCAAACGGACACGCACACGCACGCAGCGCGCACACACACACACACACACACACACACACACACACACACACACACACACACACACACGTTACTGGTAGTCTCCCAAGGGAATGTAATATTTAACAACAAACATATAGTCTACTTCTGAATCACATAATTGTCTTTATTTACTTCTTTTGCAAGTTATCAACTGTTATGGAAGTATTGTGACCGACCAGTATCTAAAATGTAAAATAAGAATAAAATCCAGACCTACCTACCTTATTTTCTGAAGTCATGTTATCCAAAACAAATACATTTTTGTGTGCCTAATATACACATTTTATGGGTCGTGAAAATGATCCAAACTAAGGTTGTTAAAATGATGTATTGGTACGTCCATAAAACAATTAGGAAAGGATAGCTCACACTTACCGTTCAGATATATTTTCGGAGACGTTTGGGTATGATCAACGCACTACAAACACGACTAAATGTTTGTGATTCATCCCTTACTATATAGCCCTGACAGGGAGGTAATTATAATAAGTAATTATGTATTCATTCCGGGGAGAGGAATCCTATCTTAGTGCGGCAATCATCCATCATTTCCTGTTACTGTAAACTCTTCCAAAATGCAGTGCAGAAAAATTATGAACGAAGCTTGCGTATACTGCCTGACTGTGAATGTTATGTGTAGGTACGTTTCATGAATTTCTAATGACGAAATATACAAAAATAAGAGAGGGTTTTGAAATGGGGGAAAAGCATATGATCTATCGTTGTGTAGTTTATAGTTTTACATCATGTTAAGCTATGAAGTTGTCACGCCCCTTACATATTGAATCTTTTAGGCACGTTCTTTTTTCAGTACATGCAAAGAAAAGGAAATGTCTTTTCATAGGTAGATTTAAGTACTTACATCGACTCTCACAACTAAGAGGACCATATGTTAGAATTTATTAGAAATGATACGACTCCCAATATTTCCTTCTATTGTTTACATTTTAATACCTCCATATTGAGCAATTTTACAAGCATTTGGTGAATTATATACACGCAATTGATGACCTACTTCGCACCTTGTTCAAAATATGATAATGGATATTAAAAACATAGAACGTTCTCTTTATGATCGAAATTTCTGTGGTTGTTTGTAAGATTTGACTTTTGGAATGGTGCTGTATTACTAAATCGACATTGTGACGGTCAAATGCCCAAAACCGGAAGATATTTAAGAGGGTAGAAATAACATGAACTTTTAAAATGGAAACGCCATTCCAGAAAATAAAGGATTTTTCATGAACTTTGGGTTATGGAGAATTTTTCATGGTTTTATGTCAACTACGTATTCATTAAATGCCATTACAGAGAAGCATCAAGTTGTAGTTGTTCCTTATTTTGGAATCTCTCCTATGGGCCACATTGTCTCATTGGAGTCAGAAGAAATGTTAGTTAATAATGAATATCCATGACCCCTAAGAGCCTTTAGTGAAAACCCAAACAGGGGCAACTTCATCTTGATGTTCATCTAAAATTAGCCATGTAGGCACCTCATGGTAAAAGATGCAAGGCAACATTTCTCGGGCAAAAATTTTGATATTTCACTCTAAAAATCAGCATACAATTGACATAAATTGAACGTAACATATGGATGCAAATATTAGAGAGAGTGAACATTATTGAGTAAGGAAAACTTTTAGAAACCTTCAAAATGCATGTCGTCCACCTTTTTCACTAATTAAGATTACTTTCTCGAGGAAAGCATCGTGGGGGGGGGAGACAATAATTCTTATGGTATTCTGCAGCGATATCACGTTAAAATTGTTGTTAATTAAAGGGTATTTCATGAGTGCTAGCTCGATCGTCAACGAAAAAATCCTGTAAGCAGAACGTTGCTTATTGATATTGGTTCAACAACATACCCAAAGCGGCTTATCAAATTTTAAATGAAAGAAAGCATCTCGAAATCAAATCTTATCATTCACAATGTCAATTCTTTACATAAATTACTACTCTCGGACAATAATAAATGTGTTTTTATCTAGATTTTCTTGCAGACTATTCTTTCCCTGGAAAGTTAAAATAATAATAAGGATAGGAAATTGTTTGTTCCAAGAGACTTTAACGTTGCTGTTTGTCTTGCCACGCTGACAATTATTGATTTGAGGTGTATTATTAATTGGCAAGTAGAGAAAGTTTAGATCATGAAGTCAATTTGACGTTATTGTTTGCCAAGAAAATGGATATTTCTCTTATGAATACAATAGTACACGTGTACGTCAACTACTCAAAATAATGTTATAATATAATTGCTTTTCATCAATAATATCCAACACCTGTCATTATTTTGAAAGAACAGTATCAAAAGAGACAATTGTTTTGAAAACTAATACACAATCAATACACGAGATTGTAGCAAACAATCATAATTTTTGTTGCGTATCATGAAATTTTATATTTTCAATCTGCATCTGGTGTTCTGTTATCATAACATGTATTTAACGTATTGTCCCGACATAATGATAACTAACTGTACAAGTCATTATATACATTTCTGAGGGGAAAAAAGATAAAAGCCAAACAAGAAATAGTTTTTTACAAAATTTTAAGAAATAAGCCTTTAAAAAGTCCAACACAATATTTAAGAACAAAACAAAGAGAAAACAAATAAAAAATGACAACAATGAATTCAAAATGGCAAAAGGGTGCGATATTGAATTTTGCCCATGATTTCCTGCTCCAAAATCAATCTGGATTCAATTTGGTCAAAAACGGGTAAAACATAAATTTTTGCATGAATTGCATGGCATTTTTCCAGGACACTTTGCTCTAACAAAGTTATCAATTAGTCAAAGGTACGGAAATTCACATCGTCAGAGGGAATTGGAACTCTAGTAATTAAACAACCATATGTGTAATGCCGATTAAGCATTTCTTTATACTCCACAACAAATAGACTTTATGGCTCAAAAGATAAGCTACCTCTTCTATTATACTGTCGCCCTCCAACCATATGGAAAATACAGCAAACACGACATGCTATGTTTGTCAAATTTCAATATATTGACGTCAGTAAATAATCTCACCGGTGTCATGCTACTCCCGGGCTTCAACACAATATGGATAATTACTCCTCTCTAATTGTGAACTATTTTCTTCATTTACTATCTATTTGCCTTTCATTCTCTTTCACTACCCTGTGTTAATTTATCCTAGAAATCTATCTAAAGAAACTTTGACCTTTAAGGTTTACGTATGTAAATGTTTATTATGAACATATTTATCTGTAATGTAGAGAAAGTAAATGACCTTTAAGATGAATAGATGTCAGTGAATTCAAGCTAATCACATTTTCTACTGATGAATTCTTAATTGTAAGTTTATAATCGTTTATACATCGACAACTTATATTTAAACGAAACCCTGCTTTAAATGACCAATGCCACGTCATACCTGCAACCTGTCAATCACACATACTGTCACGTGGTATCGCTTCCTGAACTCAAATTATTTTATCCACAAAGAGAATACTTATATATAAAACTTAGTATGCAATTAATTATATAGTTTGAAACGTTTTATTAACACTGAATAATAGGAAGGAATATTATAATGATGAAATGAAAATATACATGGGCAACCTACCAGTTTGATGAACTTCGTGTTTATTTTGTACACTGCTGTGCAATTCAACTGGCGTGCTCTATGACGCTGAACTAGATTACAAACTCCCACATTTTCAACGATCTTCTACGAGGGGAGCGTTAGATTTGCGCAATGTCGTGATTTATCGATGTCAATTGTCAAGCAC
Source organism: Glandiceps talaboti (assembly GCF_964340395.1). Lineage (NCBI taxonomy): Eukaryota > Metazoa > Hemichordata > Enteropneusta > Spengelidae > Glandiceps > Glandiceps talaboti. Next base: position 8,292,330 of record NC_135552.1, read on the forward strand.
CAAACACAATCACGATGGGTATCATCATGCCTCGAACGTGGATCGACGTGAGACGGACGACATAGGTATCCCATGGTGCTATTGTTGTGATCGTGCGCGTAATCGAAAGCAAACTTAAACCACTAAACACATATTAATATGGATAAATTGCGAATGGTCATACGTACGTACGTACGTACGTATGTATGTATGTATGTATGTATGTATGTATGTATGTATGTATGTATGTATGTATGCATGCATGTATGTATGTAGGGTGACCCTAAAACGAATGACAACCTGAATGACGGAAAACGAATGACAGCATTTCTAGGTGGTAAACAGTGGAATGACACCCTTTTCTACATTCAGTTAGTTGAATGACACCCTCTGCACTGTAAAACCAGTGGAATGACAGCCGCCACTCTATAAAATAAGTGGAATGACAGCATTTTCAATGCTTTAGAACTGGAATGACAGCATTTCTAGGTGGTAAACAGTGGAATGACACCCTTTTCTACATTCAGTTAGTTGAATGACACACTCTGCACTGTCGAACCACTGGAATGACAGCCGCCACTCTATAAAATAAGTGGAATGACAGCATTTTTAATGCTTTGGAACTGGAATGACAGAATTTCTAGGTGGTAAACAGTGGAATGACACCCTTTCTACAATCAGTTAGTTGAATGACACCCTCTGCACTGTAAAACCAATGGAATGACAGCCGCCACTCTGTAAAATAAGTGGAATGACAGCATTTTCAATGCTTTGGAACTGGAATGACAGCATTTCTAGGTGGTAAACAGTGGAATGACACCCTTTTCTACATTCAGTTAGTTGAATGACACCCTCTGCACTGTAAAACCACTGGAATGACAGCCGCCACTCTATAAAATAAGTGGAATGACAGCATTTTAATGCTTTGGAACTGGAATGACAGCATTTCTAGGTGGTAAACAGTGGAATGACACCCTTTTCTACATTCAGTTAGTTGAATGACACCCTCTGCACTGTAAAACCAGTGGAATGACAGCCGCCACTCTATAAAATAAGTGGAATGACAGCATTTTTAATGCTTTGGAACTGGAATGACAGCATTTCTAGGTGGTAAACAGTGGAATGACACCCTTTTCTACAATCAGTTAGTTGAATGACACACTCTGCACTGTAGAACCACTGGAATGACAGCCGCCACTCTATAAAATAAGTGGAATGACAGCATTTTCAATGCTTTAGAACTGGAATGACAACATTTCTAGGTGGTAAACAGTGGAATGACACCCTTTTCTACAATCAGTTAGTTGAATGACACCCTCTGCACTGTAAAACCAATGGAATGACAGCCGCCACTCTGTAAAATAAGTGGAATGACAGCATTTTCAATGCTTTGGAACTGGAATGACAGCATTTCTAGGTGGTAAACAGTGGAATGACACCCTTTTCTACAATCAGTTAGTTGAATGACAAACTCTGCACTGTAAAACCAGTGGAACTGAATGTAGAAAAGGGTGTCATTCCACTGTTTACCACCTAGAAATGCTGTCATTCGTTTTCCGTCATTCAGGTTGTCATTCGTTTTAGGGTCACCCATGTATGGGTGTATGTATGCATGCATGCATGCATGCATGCATGCATGCAAGTGCGCTTGTCCGCTCGATAACCATATGGAAATAAAAAGCAAACAAGACATAGTTCTGAGCCTGTATAGTAGGCCCTTTGTGTGAAGCGTCCCCCCCCCCCCTTCACTTTTTTTTATCAACAGGATCAGGGGCGCGTTCGATTTGCACAATTATGATCATGATTAATCAATCACAATCATGATTGTGCGTTTGATAAATACCAATCACAATCATGATTGGTAATCATATCATGCCCCAAACCATGATTGCCGTGATTACAAGATGGCAGACAACATAATCATAGGGGGTCGCACGCCCGTGGCTAGCTCAGTGACGGCAAGTTAGAAATGACGGAAAACATTATGTACGTAAATTGTGTTCGATCAGATTGGTAATTTGTTATCATTGTAATCATTTTGACGATGTAAAATCATTTAATTTATCGGAAATATACGAAACTTTTAAAAAATGTTTACATGTAAGTAATCATGATCGTGATTGAGCGTTTTGTTTACACGAGAAATGACGTCAGATTAATCATAATCATGTTTGGGCAAATCGAATGCGCCCCTGCATTCTACCAACAAAGAAACTATTTTTATTTCGTTAATCGTTTCTCTCCGCAGAAAATGTACTAATGATGCAGTAAAAGCGTCATGATTGAATGGTAATAACGTCAACAAAACAAGTGACGTTTAAACTTCAAGCATGACCAGAAGTTTCTGGGTTTTGATAACTTTAAGATAGAGCGCCCTCATCTATGCACAGGCAATTTGCATGTATTTGTTCACTGACTATTTTAGTATTTATCAAAATATCCATTTTATTGAACAAAGGATGGCAGTTACTTCATCCAATTCGCGGATGTTCCAGGCAACACACACATATTTTTGTTGCATCTTTTAGGTTACCAAATAAAAAATATTGTGTCCTAACGTGACAAGGATACGGATATGGCTGTTAACTCCCTAGGTTCTTAATTTAAAACCCGTAAATATTCGAATGGAGTCTGGACCATAATATATGTAATGTTGGTCATGTATGGAAAATTTAGAATGTATCAAAGATATTTAAAAGATGTGGTCTAAAATGGTTATGAAATTCAAAATTGTTTATACGTATTTTGACCTGTAAATTATTCTACTGTTGCATAAGGAGTCTTTTCGAAGTGAGGTGAACGTAATGGCGGCCAGTTCGACTTCAGAATCAACGGTATCCCCTAAATTTCACGATTACCCGTCGGTTGTAGATAGATATTTCAGAAAGGCGTATAAAATAGGTAAGATATTTTTAAGATAGCCTTTTGCCATCAAAAATTCGCCGTGAAATGCAAAAGATTGACAAAATGGGTGTACTATACTGTAGATGTAGGTGATTAATCGTCTGCTGTGTCAATGTGACTATGTCAGTATGTGTGTGTTTAGTTTACAAACTTTATTGACAGCGTGACACTACATTTTGCAGACCATATGTAACAATAATATTGGGTTGTACATTCTACCTCCGAGTCCAAGGACAGTGTAACAGTTTTAGTGCACTCTAGGCCCCACTGTTTTAATGCTCCACCCATACTTTCTTGCTAAAACTTTGCAGACGAACTATTACTAGTAATACTAGTCACTAGTCGGAACTCGATTCAGGCCCCTTTCATTCAAGTTTCATGCGAAATACTAGTGTATATATTATAGTTATGCATTTTATCAAAGGTCAGTAATTCAATATTTGTTGTTGTTGCTCATTTTAACACGATATTGTACAAAATAAAGAATTATTGATATTATTGAGTGATACATATATTGTTTTGTCATTTTTAGATGTCAATGGCAGAGAAAGTGAAAACTTGTGTATCTTGCAACATTCTAATAAGTGAGTACATGTACTACAGAAATCCAGGTATATTCTCAGCAGTAACTGTGGCAGGATTTGAGTCACCGCCTTGTTTACAGTTTAGCATTACACTTCTTTTAAGTTCTTTGTTCTGGTATTGTTTTTATGCATCCTTTTGAGTATCCCCGAATAGCAGTACATGACGATTTGGTTTGCATTAGACAGTCAAACCATGGTCGCAGGAACCAGCAAAAAAAAATTGGAAAATATATATTTCTGTTAAGTTTAAAACCAAGCAAAAGAATGTACTTTTGTATGAATTTTTTTTTTGAAATACATCATTACATGTATGATTTACACTCCTAGACATGCAAGTATAATGTCATTTATTAGGCGAGATTACAGTCGAAATAAGTGCACAATCAAACAGTCCTTGATTGGATCCCTCTGCTGAATGGCCCAGTCATTAAAGGTGTATGTTTGTACAAACCAGTCATGACCTAGTGTAACCCACCAGGTTTCTTAATCAAGTCTTCCATGTGTCTTTAGTACATGAGTAATTGAGTATGTAAACCAGCATTTTAAACCTTGACAGTGGAGTTCACTGCAGGGGCTATGTTCTATGTTTTAACCCTGGCTTCGTGACTTGGTTATTTCAGGGAAGTCCAAACTTTTAAGTTACTCATGTAAAATTTACTGTACACCACTCTCCTGAACATCATTCATACCAACATTTTCTAGCTGCCTTTATACTCATATTTCCCTTCCCCTCTTTTAAAGCTGGTAAGCTTATCATAGATGTTACATTGTTGTGAGAAGAGTTTACGTTCTTACCTCAAATTCAAAATTGTGAACAAATTATGTGTTATATCATGTATACTATCATGACGGAACACATGCAAGTGCCAGTGTGGGTACTAGAATATTTACACTTGTGCTGGCAGTGTGAGAGGACAACAACAGAGAACACTGCAAGCACTCAAGCAACTACCATCAGCATTCTATCGGACTGTTATATGAAATAATGTTTACAAAAGAATGGTATGTGAAACATTGTTTTCGTTATTGTACTACAGTGCAAACATGTGTATATACTGATACAGTAATCACCAGTGTGCCCTCTAAGCCAATTTGACCTGCCACTGACACACAATTTCTAGTGACACTAAAATTTGGTGTTCACCTATCTCTTACTAAGTGATGACTCACAAGAAATCCCAATTTTTCTCATTTTGACTCACAATGACAACATTTGGCTATCTTTAGAGGGAACACTGATAGTCACCGATATCGTACCTATCTTATATCATAATTATCAAATGAGCCTAGCATTGAACATTTTATGGAGTTGCTATTCCTTTTTATGGGGGTGTCAGTGGTGACTAATATTTGCATTTTGAACCAAACAGTACTTGCATTGTCAGCATTTGAGTGTTGTCTGTGAACATTTGGTCAATGTTTCAGTGGCAGTTTCATGATAAATGTTGTAATACAAATGTAGTTAAGGCTAGAATAGATAGAAATCTGATATCAGTTTACCTGATTGAGAAGAAACCATTTATCCCAAACTTGAAAAGAGGGGATGAGAGCCCTCACCAGTATGCCTGCCAAGCCAATTTCATCTACACCACTGGTGCACATCAATTTCTTGTCATGCACCAAAATGTTGTTTCCCATATCCCTTGTTGTACAATGTACTATGCGATAATTTGTATAATTTTGACCACAACAAATATTTTGTCCTTTAAAGGGCACACTGGCCCTTACCTACTGTATAATTTTAGATGAAGCTGGATGCAACCTTTTTTTCAAACATGTACAAAATGTAGGTGACAACATGTGTACATCTTTAGTAACATATTTCCAGAAAAAGTTTATCATGATTATTGGGAATATGCTACAAAATGTGTTCATAGAATTCAGTGGGTATTGTGGCTCATTTATAAATGTTGTAAGTGTGTGTGTGTGTGTGTGTGTGTGTGTGTGTGTGTGTGTGTGTGTGTGTGTGTGTGTGTGTGTGTGGTGAGCCATTACTATATGTAGCACATTAGTATTTAAATTGATATTTGCCAACTCTTGCATGACCCATATGAGAGTATTTTGTGTTCATCTCTAGCAGTAGTTGAGTTTAGTAATCATGTATTTGTATCTTTGATAATATCCATACAAAATGACAAGAATTTAAGCATCATTATTGAGGGCATTGGCAGATACAATACTGCAGCCATACCTCTTTTTTTAATTGATGGACAAAAATTGGTACATTGAGTGTCAGTACTGTCACTATATTGTAAAGTTTGACCAGAAATCTTATAAGGCCTAATAAAAAAACTTGTTTGGTTCTAGTTACCCGACCCCACCTAGTTTTTAACGCCGACCCTAAATTTTTTTTTGCATATTTGAGAAAAAAAAATAAAATCTTGAAAATCATGAAATCTCGCAAGAAATAGTTGATGCAGAAACTGATATCAACTTAAAAAGACAATATAAAACTGTTCTTCCAATCTGTAATGGCTATACAGCTGATGAGAAGAAACCAATAACACAGAGACCATATGGAAAATATCAAAAAAACATAACTACCTGAACTAGACACTCGCATATGGGAAAAAAAAAATTCAAAAAATAAACTAAAAAATCTAAGTACCCCCACCTATTCTAAAATTGAATATAATCGGAACCACACAATTTTTTTATGCCTAATTGTAAAGCATTTTCTTTATCGATATGATCGGCCTATTTTGTTTAGGTTGGTAAAAACTGTGATGAATGATTGAACCCATGATGTGTGAGTGTGAGTGTGATTGTTGTATATTGTACAAATTAAAATTCTTTATTTACCTACATTGTAGTGTCCATGTACATATTTTTTAATATAGTGTATATTTCTTCTCATTTTCAGTGGGGTTTTACTAACAAAAAAGTTCTAGTTGTCATGATCATATCATAATTGAAAGGTTACATGGATGTTTCGAAATTCCCAGTTCCATTGATCATTTGCCCCTGTTGATCATATGCCAGTAATTGGTTACGTCAATGTATTAACACTGATACCAATACTGAATCATAACATTTTATCTCATGCTTGAGCCTTGAGGTTCAAAATAGAACAAGAATGTTGACTTATTCTGAATAGCACATATAGTACTACTTGTAAGTGTAGCATGTGAAAATCATGGTGCCACCCAAGAAATTGAATTGTTATTTCTATGGCATGCCAAGGTGGTAAAATTCCATTTCAGGTAACAAGAACTGTAGATACTGTTGAAGATAACAATGTGTTGATAATGAAGCATGCAACATGGTCCTCGGCGTAAATTAAATTATTGTAAATCTAGATGATATTTTCACTACTAGAAAATTTTGCGATTTTACAATCTTCAGCTGGTTCACAAAGACTATTTTTAACTACTTATTACCAGACTGGTACATTGTGTTCATGTACAAGAAGGCCTTTTGTTACCACTTATGTTTGCATGTTTGTTTTTTCAGCAAAATAAGGGAAAATAAGTCTTGAGTGAAAATTTCCAGGTTTACAGTATAACATGGACATTTCAGTGCCTAAGATTACTCAGACAGATATTCAGTATCTGTCAGAAGAGAACAGTTTATATTAACTAAATGAGAAATCTATTCTGTTATATCAGTATTGATACTTCAAGTTCAATATAACCCTGAAAAACTGGAGTTAGCTGGTTTTGACAGTGCCATAGAATTCCCATACATTTTGTACATTCACATGTTCTGCTGTCTTTCACAACTCTCTCAAAATTCATAACAAAGCTGTTCTGAGAAAACAGCGCCACCACTTGAAGTACTAAGGCCAATTTACAAAGTACACCATTAGTAACTTGTACTGAAAGTTCAGTTCTTGAAACCTGTCATCTTCTACCTTTGTCAAAGTTTGTGCTTGTTCTTGTTCTTGCAATCACGGGTATAAAAAAACATGATTCAATATCTAACAACTACTGGTATAACTATAAGTATTATTACTATTACTCTGATCCAAGGATGTGTATACTTTAATATAGAATTTCCAATATCACCCCATGCACTGCTGTCAATTCTGGCCATGATTATGTGGCATAACATGTACATGAACATACATACACATCGTCTCATCAGTTTTATTAAACATGTAATTGATTATTTACTTACGTAGCTTTATTTTGGAATATTATTGAATAGTTTTAATGTGAACTTCTGAAAATATATAACTTCTGTTATATGCATCATTTTGACATGAAATATTAATCTTAATATTTTTGCAGACCAAGGTTGTATGGCAAAAGGGACCGATTTTAGGAGGGTCCATAAGCTGTACTGCCAGCGTCTGTAAAACCCACATATCAGGCTGTAAAGGTTTTATCGTACTCTATGTACATGTAGTAGCATGGACACATAATTTAGATTACACAGCTACATAAAATGATAGTGAAACATTATTTTATGTTCAAAGCATAAAGATATTTAAAAAAATCAAAACCAACTAAGTTAGCAAATGGATATTGATGAGTGTGCCACTTTATACCATTTTGGGCTAAGTGTGCAGGACATGGTATAGAAAAGTATTGCATGGGTTTGATGCACACTCTCCATTGTATTACATAGGAAGAGATACTGGGTATATGGTAATTGTGTATATCGTACATTTGCCATCCAAAACAATAGAATTAGTAGCTAGTTGTAGTCATCTGTAATAATGGCATCAATCTTCGCCAGATACCATAACAATAGGCCATGCAGACTAAAGACAGCTATATTTAGAAAGTATTATTTAAAGCAATTATGTAGTAGTAACAACATACACAAGGGACAGGTTTATACAACAGTCCTACATACAGTGCACATCAGTGATCTAGATTTAGCCTGGTCTCTCTTCCATAACAAACTCCAGCATTTCTGTCATAAATATATTATCATTATCATATTATTGTGAAGGTTTTAAGTCTGTTGACTGTACACTTGGACTTCAGTGTGAGCTAATACACGAATAATACATATCATTATTATTTTTCATTATCATATCCAGTGTTTAATGACAATTTAAGAGAATACATTGTAGAATTAGAAAATATTTGTGTGCATGCAAACCATTTTCCCAAAAGCATAAAATCGCTCTGACCATTTTAACTTACTTTTACTCTCAAAATATGATGTAATCGTAAAATTGATTCATTGAAACCTGGATGTAGGTTTTTTAGTAAAAATGCAAAAAAAAAGGAAGAAAAACATATCACTTTTTTCCTGATTTGTTTAAATGTTGAAAAGTGTTTACTAATAAACACATTTCTTGCTTGCATGTGTACTGGTAATTTAAATTTGACGCATTCTAGTTCAGTGGGGGCATGCACTTCTATAAAAAGACTTGATTGACAGCCAAGCTTGTCAATTTAGATGGATCAGTCAGATAGAAATGGTAATCCATGGTGATACGCTTAGAAGTAATTATCAAGGAGTTGCACTTTGGAGATGATGTTTGCATGTCTTTTCAATAGATGCACAAATAGTTAAAATACTGTTTTCCATGCTGCTTGTGACAAAATGATACTCTGCTTATTGAGACCAAGATTTTCTCACACTTTCAATAGGAGTAATGGTCTATAGAGGGGTTCTGTCAATCTAGCAACTGTGCTTGGCACAAAAGATGCATTTGTTGCACTTCAACAGCCACTTTCAATGAAACTTGTCATTCTAGTTTTGTCATAATTAGATCACCACTGTGTACTTGAATAGTGAGATGTCTGTGTTTAGGTAGAATAGTAAAGGTGAGGGAGGTGGAGCAAGAGATTAGGATAGAAATGATGTCACCATCCTAGTATTTACAAACTATTGGTGCGATCCCACATAAAAGATCCAATCTCTTCTTCTTAAAAGCCAAACAGTGTTTGGTTGTTTATTCTTCAAATGAAAACGTGGGCTCCCCTGATGACATATTAAAGCATGTAGGCCTAAAAAAAGAAATTGTTTGGTTCCGGTTACCCTACCCCACCTAGTTTTTAACTGCCCACCCTAAACTTTTTTTTACATATTAGAGAAAAAAGTAATAAAATTGTGAAAATTGTCTCGCGAGAAATAGTGGATGTTGAAACTGACATCAAAAGACAATATAAAACTTATTCTTCCAATCTGTAATGGCTGTACATCTGATGGAAAGAAACCATATGGACAACAATTTGGAAACATAACTATATTTTTTAGCACTGTTTTCTGTTGGTGGAAATAAAGGTAAAGCTTGGAGAGAACATTTATATTGATCAAGCAAGAATATTACTCAAGTTTTAGAATATTGAATTAATACTTAAAATTGAAAAGTCGGGCCAAAGACTTAATAAGTTTTTCAACCATAACTGGCCTGAACGTACTTTGATTTGTCACTGAATTCTGTACTGTCGAGTTTCCTTACTAGATTGTAACTGAAGTTAAGAGTAACATTTCAATGATATTTTTGCCTTATCTGGGTGAAGGCAAAAATATCATTCAAGTGTTACTCTAAGTTCCAGTTACTATAAGGGTTTTGTGTAAACTGTCACACAAATAATTCATTGAAATTCTATTATTGCTGAATTGAGTGATGAATAAACTGAAAGCTGAGTTCACAGAGATACACATCCATGCATAGAGGGATGTACATGTATTTATAGTATGAAGTTGACCCGTCTGTACTAGGTATAATGCTAATGCCATAGGAAGACTGAATGATTAGTATATAAACATAGTCTTCAATGGGTATACAGAGCATTATACGGACACACATATATAGAAGCGCAATCATTAACAATCTTATTTTTGCTCAAAAGATTACAAATCCCATTAATACTAATAGAGGGGAGAAATCTGTCCAAACATGTGTACAGAGTTCCATAATTGGTGGGGAGTGCAAGTAAAATAAACTGGTAGATTTTACCTACTTACTGCTGTAAATAAAAATACTGATTTATCAGACAGATTTTTTTTTTCTCATCTGCAGGATTATCATCGTTACACTTGCTGGAAGTCATCCAATTATCAGAAACCAGAAGACTATTAAAAATGTAAATTACCAAGTTACAAAAAATCTCAATAGACTCGATAATAAAGTTTCAGGAAAAGGAAAAAAGGTAATATCACCCTCAAATATATTAAAAATAGTTCCACCATATATAGGTGAAAGTTATATTGCATGTGTATGTATTTTAGTTTTATTATACAGTTTTTGTATTAATTTGACAACCATCTACTCGATTACTGATCCATAACTGTGTCATTAACTTTCCATTCTAGGAAAAGGAGGTTTAACATTTTGTAGTATGCATTTCATAGTTTGTCTAATCTTTACCTGATCTTCTCAAAAATAGATCAAATGTGTAATTGGAGAAGCTGTGACAATCTTATTTGCAAGTCTGAGACAGCTCTATGATTTGATCAAAATTGATGAGAGAGAGAGAGAGAGAGAGAGAGAGAGAGAGAGAGAGAGGGGGGGGGGGGGGGGTTAACAACAGCTGTTGAATAGATGTAGTTTGCTCTCTCTCTTTCTCTCTCTCTCTCTCTCTCTCTCTCTCTCTCTTTCAAATGTGTGTGTGTGTGTCGCACACACAATATGGATAACATAACATACATGTATGTACTTGTTAGGAGTATCATTTGTAATAAACTATGATGACATTTAATTTCTATGTAGGGTGGTCAGTGGGTGAATGAAACTGCTCCATTGTGTGTAATAACCTGTAACGACAACACTCAGTATACCATTTACAGTTCTGTCAATGGAAAGCTTGTGGAAGTGAATGAAAATCTTATTTCACGACCACAACTTCTTATTGAAAAGGTGAGAATAATTTATAAGTAAAGTATAATCATACAGTGTACATGTATTTACAATAATGGAAAATAAAAGTCAGGATTAAGATGTTTGATTTTATTTATTGTACTGCTTTCTATGACTATCTGAATTCACAAGATAGATATTGTGAAGCCTTATGTATATCATATGTTTTGCTGCAATGTTAGTACATGTAGACTGACTTTGGTATACACGTACATGCATAAACACCACTAATGCATAACCAATGGATGAGAAGGCTTGGTTCAAAGGACAACTTGCCAGATGTAGTGTTATACAATGTATAACGTCATAAGATTTTTAAGTCTCTCGAAGGACTTCCTGGATTTAGTTTCAATTCATTTTAATTTCAATTTTTCAATTCTATCCAAAATTAACAAATCTGCTTCCTAAATTGTCATAACAAGTTACATCTACCTGACTTAGATTAAGGAAACCAGTTTTATGAAATAATAATAATAATATTATTATAATATATGAGTTCGATTTTACAAAGGTGCAGACTGTACTGAAATATACCACATCTGCTTTGTTCTTCCTTGTGCAGCCAGAGACAGATGGATTCATAGCTATTGTACTGCCTAAGTTTGGTAATAGTGACTCACAGATGGACAAACTTTTACCTGAGGAGAAATACAATGAAGTTCTTTGTCAAAGAAACCAATCAAATGTGGATGCAGACAAAAGATGATGTTCAAGGCATTTTCACCTTTCTGAAGTTTGTACAGATTAGTATATATTTGTGATAAGGTAATTAATGGGCTTGTTTCTAGGCTGAATGATCATGTATTACTGTAACAGCTTTTGTCTCATATGAGATTGCATTTCTTAAATTTGTCTGGAATATATGTTTTAGTGATCGAGAAAAGAAACCTTAATGTATTTCCTACATTTGCCTGGCATATATAGTTTCATGATTGACTTGAAATTGTAAAATCTCAGTAACATAAGGGAGCCATCTGGTAAATACTGATTTAAAATAGTTCTCATTTATCGTACCAAAATTATGGGAGAAAACTCCAGTAAAAGTACCGGGAAATGTGGGGATTACCAGAAGATTTTATCTACTTTATGCTGTAAACAAAAACTTGAAAAGTTTTTGAAGATGGACTTATCAATGCTGTATCATGAGATTAGGCCATTGAGATTAAGCTATTAACAGTGACACTAAATCTTGTAGGCTGGCTATAGGAAATGCTGTGTACAAAATTTGATGAGAGAGCAACTGACAAACATTTTTGTATGGTTGACTTTTAATACAGAGTAGCTCATATAAATCTGTTTTTATTAATTTCAATTTGCATTTCCTACTGGTGTCAAATTTCTTTAGTATTTGTTAGATCTATATCATCATTAAGTTAGATTTTATGATTTGTAATTTGTGTATGTGGAGATACAATGTACATGAATTATATCAATATTTGATAATAGTGTCATAATCATTGAATGGCTTAGAATCTGCTGCTGTTTCTTTCTGAATGGCTAAAATCATTGAGCAATATTTGAACCATAGTTGTGCTGCAGTTGGGTGGCTGGAACGGCAGAGGTTACATTGTGAATGCTTTAAATCCTGTGTGCTTTAATACAAAGGCCGCAATGGATTTTATGCTCTTGTGGAGTTGAGTGAGTGAATATATAGGGCCATTGTGCAGATATAAGTCTGTGTCTGGAGTAATAATTGTACAAATTTGATCACAACATCCATTGTAGAAAGTACTATATAAATGTTATTTTATATAATGTAAACTTAAAAGCATAGATCAACATTATTATTGGGCCATAACAAAATCTTGTCAAATATGTGCAGGTTAGATACAGTGCAGAAAACAGGAGATTGACATCAAGGTGTCTTCCCTCAGGCAGCTGAGTTAGCAGTAAGATAAAGGTAGATTTCTAATGGACTTGACCTCATACAATATAGTATCAGGTGAGTTGAGACCATTATATCTACAACCACCCACTTAACTATATTATTTATTTATTTATTTTACTACTCAATATTTTGGTTACAGTGTATACAGATTTTTTGGTCTTGTCAACCATTGTTTCTTTTATGTTTACTATGAGTCATGATGGATGGATGGTTAGAGTGGCCTGCTTTGCATCTGCAGGTTACATTTACATACCGGTCACTGCCATTTGTTTCTGATTGGCTAGAGTCCTTGGGCAAGATTTGAACCACGATTGTGCCTCAGTCAACCCAGCTGTATTATTTCTGGACCTGGTAGGATAGAGGTTGCAATGTGAATGCTTTAATCATATATGCTTACAGAGGCTGCAATGGATTGTATGCTTCCCAGGGAGTTGAGGAAGTAAAGGGCTGTTGTATTGCTATAGATTCGTGCCAGGCATAATAATTGTAAAGCACTTTGAGCACAGAGTGGGAAAGCGCTATATAAAAAAAAAACATTATTAACATTATTATGTACATCAGAACATGTGCCCTGAGATATTGATGGTTTATATTTGTGGTAAACAAAGTTCCCAGTACTCTAGTTTATTTCACATCCAATAGAATCTACTAGTGGTATGATACTTTGAAACACTTATGCTGCAAGTTTACCAGGCTTGTGAAAGGACATTATCACTGATGAGCACTGTTTTCCAATACTTGTACCACTCTTTATGCTAAATTTGTGTCTATTAACAAAACAGACTTGCAAACCTGTTTTCTTACAATTGCTTCATATTATGAAATGTTAAAGATAGGGGCAGATTGAGAGATCTTTCATCTGACATTTCATGAGTGGTATAGGACATAAAGAGTATTTTGTACCCGCTTCACTTATTGGTCACCCACATTGACATAAATATTATAGTATTTTATTTGCCATAAACTCAAAATCATATCAACATAACAAGAGAGAAAGTAAAAAAAATGACAGTGGAATAAATATTATACATAAACTGATGGATGAATACAGAGTTCATGGCTGGACCACAAAAATAGTTTGGAACAAACTAGTCGAGTTTGTGGTCCAAATACTAATCTTGTCATGGGCTACCATAATTTCCAGTTGGTAGACCTCTTTCTGGCTACTGCTGATTGTGCATTGACTTTAATAAAAGACAACAGATGTAGGGACATGCAAGTGTTTTAATAACACAAATTTCAGTGGAATTCCTCTGTAATATGGACTACTGGTCACCATCCTTATTCCTTAGGCTACCAATTTCGGAAATTGGTAGCTCACTGGGACTCTCCGCAAAGAAAAAAGTTATTTCAAACATTGTCACTGCAAAGATCTTGGGCATGTCATCAAATATATCACTGTGATAATTCACAAAGACTGTCTCAAAACATTTACAGACATGGATCGAGTGTAATTGATGGTAGTATATGTGCAGTTTCATTGTAAGTGTAAAGACATTAAAGCAATAATGATTTCATCACAAATAAACCCTTGTAGGAAATCCCTAAAATGGCCGAACAAGTGATATTGGGCTGTGGTACATTATTTCAAAGTTTAGTAAGTTACCAGTGCTATAATTTTATCACCCAAAATCATACTTCAGTTTAACTTTTAAATCAATAATCAATACATGTGTACTGTAAAAATGCAGACTTTTCCTTTAACAAGAATGTAGGTGCTTTGGCTTTTACATGTGTGTGAAATAGTCTAGTACTAAGTATCAAATGTCAATGACATTATTTGAAGAGTGGGGTGAGATGAAAAGTTTCATACATCAATCACAATTAGATCAATGATGTATATGGTTTTTAGACTTATATAGGTCACTCTGGATTGAAAAAGCGCTACCAGCGTATTTTTTAATAATTTATGACTTTCTATACATAGATTACTCTGCTGTTTATGTGTTCTGTTTATACTTTGTGCACTATATCATTAAAACTTTACAACTGTGTATAACTTTTGTTCATGGTGTTAATTTGTGCTGTAACATACCCACATGTCATCCTGACATATGATCCAAGTGATATACAATCATTATATATTCACTATAAATAGCACTGTTGTAGTATTAAATCATGGTTTGTAGAGGACATTATAGGGACGGGATGGAGTTGGGTGTGGAAGGGTTACTCCCTTCAGTATTTATCAAGAACTGGGGTTCAGATTTTACAGCCATTGAGTGCAAAAAGAAAGAGTTGTCAATTTTAGTGAGACATTCTAAATATGTAATTATATTATACCAGTATATTGATGGCGCAAATTGTGAGATCTGATTGGTCTAGACATCGAACTAGTGCGTCTAAAATGAGCGATAATGCACAGTTGGCACACATCCAAATTTTGATGTTAAGTGTTCGTTTATGAACGTTGTAGTCCGTGCAGGGATGGGGGCGCAAATGAAACCAGAAAATGTTGCGTCTTATCTTGTTCCGATATTTTCAATATACTGGTATAATATAATAGCGATAAACCACCCCTGGGAATGGTATACCACTCGGTTTTGACCAGTGAACTCAATATTTGCATTCGCTATCGCTCGTGCATATATTTCGTTCACTGGTCAAAACCTCTTGGTATACCATCCCCAGGGGGTGGTTTATTGCTTAAATTTACAGTTCATGGTGTCAATCATATTGTTTCAGATTGAAGGTGAACTGTTTTATTGCATGACATTTAGTATGCTTGCTTAGTCATACATGCATCTAACAAATTTCAAAACCCTCACTCGAATATCAATACATGCTAGAAATGAAATTTGTGTTTTACCATAAAATACATGGAACAAGAAGATTATTTGTGCAATCTGAATTGTACAATCAGAATATACATGTATCAATGGTAGATTCAATTTTTTAGCAAGCTGTAACAGTTTTTTGGCAGAAAAATATACCATGGTGAAAGTAAACATTGGCAAAATGAATGCAAGCTATATCCTCATTGATACATTGCTGAATGTTATCGAATTCTCACTGACTAGGAAGTCAGTCATTGATTTGTTAATTATTCACATCATCAAAACTCCCATACAATACTTAAATGTGGATCAGTGTTGCAAGTGTACATTATTGTTCACACATAAGTATGTTTGTTAGGTGGAAGAGCCAGTAATTGCTTAACTACTCTCAGTAAGACATTTTTATCAAGTAATAGAAAATTGTAGCTGATGACTTAGTTGATACCTTGGGGTCAATGGTGGTTGACTTCTAACAATTCCCTATGATTTCAATTGTTTCACATTTTTCTTGAATCATAAAATCAAGATCTTTATTAGCTCTGCTGTCAGCGAAAGCTGCACGGAACTTAAGGGTTTAGGTTGATTCTCAGTCGTCCATCCATCAACTTTTCCACTTTCATCTCTACTCTAAAAATGCATTGGTTAATTGACCTGAAATTTGGTGTGTTGATGTCATTTGATAAGCAGATGTACGTTTGTTCAAGTCAAGTTGATTGGGCCATTTTTAAATGCAAAATAGGTCTAAAAAAATAAAAATTTTGGTAAAAATGCTTCAAAAAATGTCTCCAAAAGTACTGGGCCAATTGAGCTGAAATTTGTTGTGTAGGTGTCTTGGGATGAACAGATATATGTCAGTTCAAGACAAGTTAATTGGGTCATTAATATGCAAAATTATGGATAAAAATATAATTTTTTATAAATGGTGACTTCTACACATGTTAAAAAAACAAACAAAAAACAACAAAAAAAACAAAAGAACAAAAAAAAACATTGGAGCTATTCTGACCAATAGGTCGCTTGTTATTAGTAATATTGTAATTATCTGAAAGTAAGCGTATTGTATGTAACCAAATCTCGTCTGTCAATAGTATTTTTGCTATTTTTTCAGGGTATTATAAGAATTTGAGTCAACCCAATACAATTGCAAGTCATGTAAAACAAGTCAAAGAAGAAAAGTATCATGGCATAGTTTTATTGTGCCTTAACTCATTTAAGCAGTCTTTAATAAATTTCAAAAGAGGTTGGTTATTCTGAAAAGTCAACACATTTCATGAAGAATTTCAGTGAATAGAAGACATAGAGTAAGAAAGTTTAAAGAGAAGTAAAAGGAAAGAACAATCAATTGTAGTAAAAAGAAAAGTGAAGATAAATGTACAAGATGCACAACCTTGGTACAGAAAGTACACAGTACGTCCAGGTTGTCAGATTAATTACTTCATCTTTTTGTGATATGTTGTAATTATACATCTTTCTTACTTCAAACTCTAACAAAGCTACAAAGCTAGTGATTGTGTACTTGTTATCCATTTCAAAATACAAATGCAGCTGTGTGGGTCATTTACATGTCAACATGGCTGCTTAGTTGAAATAGTTCCATATTAAACACAGCCACTTACAGAAATCTGTTCTTATTTAGAACACATAAGATGCCCACAACAAAGTTTATTTTCAAATGTATAAAGATAAATTCTGTGTGACCATCTTTCCAAGTTGCTTGTAATCTAATTAAATGATTCTATACGTAGATTTAAGGACCATATATCAATTATCATGAAGAATGGCCAAGAAGTGATTTGAGCCTTGGGTAGCATTGCACTCTGACAGGAAAGCATTACAAAGCATAGGAAAAGATTGATTTCCATCATGCTGACATCTGTAACACAGATCAGGCCAAGTCAGGGTGACTTCACACATGTTGTGCTGAACTTCCAATAGTACTTTAAGCATATTCTGCTGCTTTCCCATGATCCATTGTAATTAGGAAGCAAATACAAGTAATGTACTCATAGTTAGAATGGTTTGATTCTAGTATATATATAACAAATTCATATAATTTTTTTTAACAAGACAAATCAGCTGTGGTTACAGCATTTAATGTTAAGCTAATACCAGTCAGTTCATGATAATATAGTATAGTATGTATGTATGTATGTATGTATGTATGTATGTATGTATGTATGTACATGTGTGTATGTATGTATGTATGTATGTATGTATGTACGTATGTATGTATGTATGTGATTGTATGTATGTATGTGTGTGTGTGTGTGTGTGTGTGTGTGTGTGTGTGTGTGTGTATGTGTGTATGTAAGTATGTACATAATTGTATGTATATTCGTGATAGTATATAAAGTTAGGGAATAATTTTCATATATCATTCACTGTTTCCATTTTTAACGAAATCCTGAACAAATATAGCGAAGTCACAGATTTTAGCCAGTAGACATTTGGGACACTTGCTATGGCAGGCCAGGAAAGTGTTTTGTTGATAGGAATTCAGGAAAGTACACCCCACTGTAGACCAAAACTATTGAGAATACAGTGTAGTGTACTTCATTTTAGACTCTCACCTGAAATATGCTCCTAATTTAGACCAACAGCTTTAAAAAACATACCCCAAAGGTGATATGTCATGTATAGTTGAATATGATAAGTGGACTACATCCCTCATTGGAAAGAATGGAAGATCAAATCCCATTTAAACTTTATTTGACATGTGTATCTGTAACTCTTACCGTCATGAGATTTGTGTAAATACAGATGGATTCTCACTGCAGTGTCAGACCACATGTCTTGGAGTTTATGTATTTGTTGAAAACTCTTGGCTTGCATCACATAAACAAAACAATTGATTTATATTTAGAAACAATGCAGTTATATTAGGAAGGTCTAAAAGTGAGGCAAGCCTTGCAGTAAATCTTAATAAGCCACCTGAGTAAATAGGACTTGTAAACATCCATGTCAGGGTAAGACCTAGTGCAATGAGATATATTGTACGTTCATTGTACATGTTGTGAAAGACATTTGGACGCACCTTTTAGATAAGCATAACCTCACATTTCTGTAAGTGCATTCTCATGTGACAGAGAATTGAAGAGTTATCTATCTTTCGAAACATTTGGTATATTGTAGTTCTGTAGTAACAGATAAGATAGTATTATAAAGGTGAGATATCCCACTAAGAATGGGTTATTTCAGCAGTAATACAAGCCTGTCACGTGAGTGTGTGCAAGCATTTGTGGCACTTGTACTTTACAAGTTTATGAGCTGTTTACTGAAGTGAAAATACATACAAAAAACTTTGATTAAACCAGTCTCGTGTAATGTTAATGTCAGTGCATTTTTTCTTGTTACATTACAATTTGTGTCTGGTGTTGTCAGAACTGTTGATTGCTTAGGAGGGAGTTCCTGTACATTTATTGATACATATGATAAATTACATCATCAAACTATGTTTATAAGTTATATCCTAATACCAGGTTTACATTGAGTTAATTGCAAGCGATGGCCAAGTAGACATCAATAAGTAGAATACTGTGGGTACATTTTAATTTGCAGAAAAAGTACCAAAATCACCAAAACATATAAACCCAGCTTGTGCCACTTTAATACAAACACTTATGATGCAATCATTCTATCATGGAAGCAATGAATGGAGCATATTTGTAAAGCAATCTTGAATCTACTGATGTTTACCATAATATGTATTAAGTTTTTGCTCATCTAATGGCCATGTTTTTGTTTGATGTTTTGTATGTTTTGGAAAGCTTAGTTGTGAATATCATTTGTTAAAACTGACTGATGAGTACAGTTATCTTTAAAAAGATAAAATACAGGTGTTTACATGGACCATGTTGACTCTTAGATGGTAGTTGGTATGCTAGATGTTGTTGTTATTGCTTGTATATCTGTGGTGTTTAGCAGATTGCACTATATTTTAACAATTACTAGCTTTATAAACGTGCTAGCAAATTTCATTTGATGTGAAAGTTACTTTGAGCAAGTGAATAATAGAATAAATTTTGAAAAGCCACCTGAGCACACAGATTTGACAGAGAGAAAAGGATGCATCGTTCAACTTTCTGACATTTCAGTCATTACGGACATTATTTGCAATCTTCATTTAATCCTATTACTCTGTAAAACAAACAAACTACACTGTAGCTGTCAATCATGAACAGAAAGAAGCAGCACAAATGTCATTCTCAGTTACTTTATTTGTTCCACTTCTAATTCAATCACAGAGACCCAGAGGGAGGTTAGCTATTTCAAAGTCAGACCTTTTTGACACAGGTTGTTCACTCAAAAGAACACAGATGTAATAACTTGTCTGTGTCTGTGTGTATGTCTGTGTGTGTGTGTGTGTGTGTGTGTGTGTGTGTGCTTGTGTGTGCTTGTGTGTGTGTGTGTGTGTGTGCTTGCTTGTGTGCATTCGTGTGTGCATGTCTTTTTGTGTTGATAGGAAGCTGTATGGTCACTGCATGTGCCAGTCGACCTGTTTTATGTATTGGCATACACTAACTGTTTGATAGATACTACACTATATTAACACATCAGTTTTTAAATTTCTGGTAATAGTCAAAACTAGTAGCACAGGTAAACCAACAAGGCAAAGAGCATTGCAAACATTTAAATATATTCCAGTATCATGAGTATATAAGTCTATTGATCTAGTGGATTTTATATCTGAGATATTATCACCAAACAAGTGTAGATAACAGTTAACTTTATTGAGGTTGTGATTTGATAATTTTGAAAACCCTATCATGCTTTTGTTAAAATAATATTGAATGTTAAAATTTGTTGTTGGGGCAATTGAGTTATGGCAATAATTGTTTCCCTTTAGAATTGGTAATTCATAAGATTACTTTCTCCAGTTCAGAGATCAAAAGTCAGATACTCAGCAGAATCCCATGACACACAAGTGCAATACTCAGGGTATTTGTTTGAGAGTTTGCCGCCAGTTTTTTCTGTGGCCAAACTTTCACAAGCATAGCCAGTGGAAGTGCAGCAGAAAATAATTGTAAGAACTAGTGCAAATACCCCTGAGTACCCACACTGGCACTCACACGGTATGTAGTTCGGTTATTATTACATAATTATGTTTATCCGAAATGGCAAATGTCCATAAAAATGACACTGTGTACACTGGGCAATCACATGCTTTCATGTATAATAAATGCTTGTGCCATCATTTGCATGTCATTTCCAGAAATGATTCAGGTATGCAAATAATGTTTTCGATATTACACTGCAGTGTAAATACTAGTATGCATGTGCACCGTTGCAAGTAATTTCTAGTACATTTGTATAATATATGATTCGGATATAAAGTTAAAGGGAATACCACTACAGGAAATTGAAACTTAATCATCTGCAGAATCATTTCATGATTTTGTATCACTTCCATTACATAGGATTATGAAGAAGCAAATAGTTGAAATTTGTTTATTATTGTCCAATGCGGTGGAGGTCAATGATATTGATACATCATCAGAGTTGGAAGACATACATATCTAATAGCAGAACATGAATATTTAGATATTATTCCCCAATATTTTTCTTCGTTCAACTGAGGACAATACGAGTGACATAAAGGGGCTTTGTCAGGGTGCCTTTTTGACTAATGAGTCTGTCAGCGGTAATAAGAACATGCAAGTTTTAGGCTCGAAGACATCCTTAGTAGGAAATTGACAAGATAAAATTTGGAATTGATTTGTGAAGACTTTCCTCAGCAGTAACCCAGATGAAGTGCAACTTTCATTAGGCAGTTACTGAATTTTGTCTCAGCTGAACTGCTGCTCCCTATTCAGTGATGCTTTGACAAAGTAGTTAAAAGATGTCAGTCTTCTCCAGCAGTGTGTCCTCTAATGATAACCAAACTTTGTTGTTGTGAGTCAAAATGATAAAAACTGGGATTTCTTGTGAAGTCACTACATAGTAAGAGATAGGGGAACACCAAATTTTGGTGTGTCACTAAAAATTGTGTGTGTCACTGGAGTATCAAATTGGCTTAGAGGGCACACTGCTCTCAACCAATATAGACAGAGTAGTCTCTGTTTTCAAGAAAAGGGACAAAACTAAAATTGTGTCATCTAAAGTGTGCACAGTAATTGGGGTAAAGAATAAAAGTTTTTTCAACAATGAATGACATTTTTTTTTCATTTCATATTTATAGAGAGAATTGCTGTTCTTATAATTGCAATGATAGTCCTTTGAACCACACCACACGTACCTGAGTAGGGTGCTCGGTTGCTTTATATGTCTGTGTCTGCAACACCATAGGGCGAAAATCATTTAAGAGTAAAGTTGCTGTTTGTCAGCATAATTTGGGGACTGTGTGTGATTATTACCTTGGTGCTCCAGAAATTACCACTAGCTCATAAATATCCATCTGTATCATTTGGATGAACCACACTTTTTGACTAGGTACACCATACTTTTATTTACCTTGTTAATGGCAATATAAAGTTTGATCTCTCTTGTTTTATGTGCTCATAATGTTTTGCCCTCTGACTGATGAATTACTTTATGTAATCATGAGTGTCATCATAGTATTTACAGAATTTTTCTAAATTTTCTAAATTAATTGATTTAGCCGAAGTTTTTTTGATGTTTCATTATCAAAATATTAGCCCTTCACAGTTAAACAGGCTGAGTCAGCAATTTTATTCTCTTTTCTGTAACTTTGTTGAAACTACTCTTATGTTATCCCAACTCCTAGAATATATTCAATCATAGTCCAGTTGCCAGAGGTGGTTTTGGGGGGTTAACCTTGCAATGTGAGTTATATGATATTTTTTTGCAGATTCCACCTCAGAAAGGTGTCCTGTTAGCATATCTGACGGGTGCCACTCGCGCACCTCTGGGCATTTTGCTATATCGTGAGAAAACCAAAATACCATGTATTGCTATGGGTAAACACATGTTTTGGTAGGCTTAATACTTACTGCCTATAAAACCATGTCAAAGTTACTTAAAAGTCATATTTACATGTTACACACTGTATATTATGAATAATCAGTCAATTACAAATATTTTGTCAAAAGTTTTGGATATTAAAATATCATAATTAGGCCAAAGGTCAACAAAATGACGCCATTTTCAGTTATGACATAGGTAGTGACTGTGTTTTCTGTGTATTGTGTGGGTACATCCATGTATCATCTAGATTTTATTTATCAAATCAGGTTATGACACCAGTTACATATTATAAGCTGTGTCATACTGATATTTTGTTCCCCCAAACTGAATATATATGTATTTTTTTTGAAATTTATGCATATCATTACTTCAGCTTTCAGGTTGTAAAGTGGTCAAAATGGTCTAATTTATACAACGTTTGAAGTTCAAAACTTTTTTTTTTATATTCAAAAACCTTGGCTCAAGATTTGTTGTGGATATATTATGATCACTAACTGTAAATCAACACATGATAATCACTTTTTCATAATTAGGTTATCAGATCATGATTTATGATATGTACAAAGTTCAACAAAATACTTACATATATTAAGTTTTAGAGACAAAATATCAGTATGACTCAGCTTATAATGTGTAACTGGTGTCATAACCCGATTTGATAAATAAAATTTATATGATAAATGGATGTACCCACACGATACACAGAAAATACATCCACTACCTATAAGTCATAACAACTGAAAATGGCGACATTTTGTTGACCTTTAGCCTAATTATGATATTTTAATATCCAAAACTTTTGACAAAATATTTGTAATTGACTGATTATTCATAATATACAGTGTGCAACATGTAAATATGACTTTAAAGTAACTTTGACATGGTTTTATAGGCAGTAAGTATTAAGCCTACCAAAACATGTGTTTACCCATAGCAATACATGGTATTTTGGTTTTCTCGCGATATAACAAAATGCCCAGGGGTGCGCGAGTGGCACCCGTCAGATATGCTAACAGGACACCTTTCTGAGGTGGAATCTGCAAAAAAATATCATATAACTCACATTGCAAGGTTAACCCCCCAAAACCACCTCTGGCAACTGGACTATCACATGAGAATGAATGTTCATGGACTCTGGATCATAGGTACTAGTGAAAATTTCTACTCACAGAGGCAAGAAAGTTTTTTTGGAGTTGAATCCCAAATTTTCAGCAACATGTCTCAGCATCAATAGGGGTGTATTACAATAGTATGCCCTGATGATGCTGATGAGATGTCAATGAAAATTTGGGATTCACTGCCAGAATCTTTAAGCACAACTGAACTGATAAGGTTCAAAAGTACTATTTGCATGGTGTGGTGTCTGTCTGTGTCTGTGTGTGAGTGGGTGGGTGACTTAAACACAAACTACCAGACCGATTGCCTTGGTATTTGGTGGTGACATTACTTTTGGTGTCGAGTTGGGAAATTGTTCAAATGAAAATGATCGCATCAGAGATGTGCGTTTTGGGTCAAAAACTGTGATTTTTGGTCAACAAATTTAAACTCCAAAACTAATGGGCAGATTTGGCTTAAATTTTGTGGGAACGTACTTAGGGGTGTTTTGATTAAGAAGTGTTCATGACATGATGATCCCATCAGTGATATGCAAATTAGGTCTAAAAATGTGTCAAAACATTTTGACACAACTGCCCTAGCAACCATAACCATGCCCTTCATCAGTAATATTCAATTGTGTCGGACAACTGGTAGAGCTATTAAGATATGATTTATGAATGGCATAACTAATTTTTGGTGTATCAAGACACTTTGAAATTTTGGTCTCAGTTACCAAATCTCTTTGTGTTTAGTTACCCACCTTTTGATCATACTATGATATCCCCAAAAGTAAGAAAGTCCTAAATTTCATTTGATAAATGCAACAACTTTCTTTGTTTGCCATTGTCATTAACAGTTAAACTAACCCATTACTTTCATACAACATCTCATACAAATAATAACAGATATGCTGCACTAAAACATCACTTCTCAACATGAACTTTGATGTGTATCTGTGCATAATCGCAAACAGCTGCATTGAGAAAAATGGCGTTCTGTTTCTCCTCCAAATCACAGTCTTATGTCACATCACAGAGGTGAACTGTAGGTTAGACCAAACGTCATGCTTGTTAAAGTATTGCGTGTTACACTTCAAATCTCACACAAAACATGTGGTCTCTTAGATCTGGTTTTAAACCATTTTATTAGCAAAGTGATTTCATTCAAAGTTCACACTCTTTAAGTGTACAAAGGCAGATTCTGTGTAAATCAGAAGCAAAATGTAAACTATCCTTTAAAGTATTGAAAACATGATTTATCTTCTCCACATGTATACATTTGTACTTTGATATAGCTACTTTCAACAACTATTTCACAACATCTTTCAGATGTCTGGCACACGGGTAATCTGTCAAGTTACCATACTGTACTGCCTAATTTAATATGACTTGATGTTGCCAATTTATAATAATTTACACAATGGGTACCAATTAGCAAATTTGTATTCGTCAGTGATGCTCATCAAAGAAGAATTTTAAGCCATGAATCCAAATTTATGCATGTGTTGTGTACATGTAATTTGATGCACACGAATTTGCTCAACTGCAGTAAGTTATTTCAGATAAGGTTTGATCAGTCCTAGCTCCTAAAGGAATACAAGACACTTCTACCAGTACAGGAAAGATCTTAAGGGAATGTCATAATGATTTGTTGTGGCCATCAGGCAAATCATCAGTGATTTATGCATAAACCCATGATCTATGATTTATATTTATATTCACTTACAAGAATTTGTATTATGATAGGCCAGTTACCATAGATGAAACAATGTATCAAATCACATGCAAAACAGGAAAACAATTCAGGACTGTGTAAATATGCTTCAGAATTGTGATGCACTAATACGTTGAATGCATGTTGAACATGCTATGTAAAATTTGAAATGTTATAGATATTGAAGAGCATGCCACATTTTTATTACACTACAATTTTTCACAAAGTAAAATTTGATAGGATTCTCAATGTACACAAGTACAAAAGCATGACCCTATATAATCAGTATAGCTCCACTGATAAGATAAGACTTGTAAAAACTTGGGAGTGAATTAATTGCTGGCCTTTAACGTTTTTCCCTTGTATTTTTAATACAGGAGAAATCTCTATAAAATAACACTGCAAGTTCTCTGACAGGTATAAAAACTGATTTAGCTAGGCATATGTTAATTCATCACAGTAAGTTTCAATGTTTTGAAGTCCTAATGTAAACACAAATGGAATGAGAAATTGTAAAAAGGAAATTTCTCCTTTTCAATCTATCCACAGCAAAAATGCCATCTTAGTGCTAATTTTCATCCTCATGACAAAACTCCAGCTGTGTGAGGGAAAGTTGGACATTTTTGTTTAATAACTGAAGGCATGAACAACTGAAGTGAAGAATACAAAAGTATTATGCGTACTTATTTTTATATGTGGTGCAAAAGAATCATTCGTCAATTAATAAAACAGGTGAAATTTAATTACCCTGGCCCAAGTTGATATTTACCAGTTATTATAGAAGAAAATGATATACTGGCCTATGAGAAAAGATGAGTGAGAACATTGTGCAAATACTTATAGTTGTGAAAATTACTTGTAATAATATACCGGGGTACTGTAGAATTTTGAGAGAGTGAAGAAAGTTGTCTCTGATGATTACTTTGATAGATATCATTGACATCTCTAAAGTTAAATATCATTGATTATCATGTTGCACACTCGGGCAACAATGTCAAACTACTGCAATTTGTCTCTTTCAGGATAGAGAATAACATATAGATATTCCCACTAATCAAGCTTAGAGTTAGTTTCTTGCTTCCATTTTTAAAAGCGCTTTCACTTTTTGAAAATGCCAAATTATTGAAGAGCACCAATTGAAAGCAAGCAGATATCCAATGTTTTACCATATATGCTCGCTTGGATCCAAATCTAGTTAGGTATCCAAACTGCAAGGACATTTCCATGCAGTGCAAAATACTCTTATCAGAGTAAGAATTATAATACATACAAAATGTAGAGGTGTAACAGCATTTTAAATGTGATAACACTTCTATGTCTATATTCTAAAATCTATGTATACAATGTACTTTCTCCTCAAATAGCTCAACAACATTCAGTTATCAAAAGTTAACAACTTGCTGGGGGAAAAAACATTGTTCTACTTTTTAACACTTTCTGTGACTATTTCTAGTAAGAGTTCAAATGAGCTTTTACAAAAATGTTATTGTATGTTACAAAAAAGCTTCTTATTTGGACACGGATAATAATTCTTAAAAGTTTAAGACTTTTTGATTCTTATGACATCCTCCAAACAAGAAAGCAAAGGTAAGTAGTAAATCAGTTTGTGCATTCCCACAGTTCTCTTGAATTTCACAACCACCTACATATTAGAATTTAAGTACTTTGATCTCCTAATCGTTATATGTTGGCTCAAAGTAAATGTCTTTTTAAGCAGTTACATAGCATGTAAATTTTATCTCAGTCTGTACTTACTAAGCAGTGTGCAATTTACAATGATAACCCTATCAACACCAGTTGTGCCAACTATAGAAAAGTTCGTTTTTCTTTAATGGAAGCTTATTGTGGTGAATTGATATTATGCCAAATAAAATAAACATCTACAATTTCTCAAATGGCTTTATGTTGCAAGCAGTTCATATGCAGTAGCTTTTTAAGCTATTTTCCTTTATACATCAAGTGTTGAATCCAACAATGTGTTTGCAAAAAGTTTTCCATGTTGGTTGTGCTCAGATTTGTGATGTTATATTGGTCTTTAAGAACAGCCACATGCATCTACTACCATTTCTGGTAACTCTCCAAAAATGATATTCTCAGAGTCATTGAAGTAAAGCATGGAGATAGATGACATTTTGGTCGGTGTGCAACAAGGTCCAGCTGTAGCACTTGGGTCAAGTTGCTCCACCAGCTGGGTATGTGGATATTGGGTAAGGAAGTTAGCTGGGCATTTGCCAGCACAATAGTTAGCTCGGTATACTTTGGGGGCAATGATCCAATCCCATCCAAATTTTTCAAAATCAACACTAATTGGGTACCGACAACATCGTTCCTCCTTAGAATTCTCCTCACATTCCAGTCCCGTTGTTTCTCTTTTCTTCCTCATTTTTTGAGGCTGGACCATAATCTCTATGAATGGTTTCTGAAAAAAAAAAAGATTTAACTAATTGGTAAGGGATGTGCATTTGAAGGTGTTTAAAAAAAAGAAAAATAAGATTTTTGACCAGAATTACATACCATTAGGTTATCTTTCCTTAAAAAAATTGTCTGGAGCTTGAGGAAAGTTCAAACCACATCGAACACTGATGTGCTTAGAAGCTTGGTGTTAAAAATTTGACTAAAAATCACCTACTGTGCATAGCAAAGAACTTCTCATTCAAATGTACATCATTCAGTATAACCCATGTACCCTACACATTATGATATTCAGATCTTTTGACCTAGAAACAAATTTATAGACCAAATTTGAATATCAACAATGAGATCTGTCTTACATTGATAATTTATCTAGTCATCCCCCAAAACATCCCTTCATAAAATATAACTAATCAGCCTAGCAGTTTAAGATTTTTAGTTATTTGCCAAAATGCATATCCTTTACAAAATTTGTGCATCACCAATATGATGACTTTGCTTGAGAAATCCCTTACATTGCATAACATCCTCAGAATGCAAATTCAATCCAACTAGTGGTTTTACTTTGAAATATTCACATACATCCAAACTCACAAACAGACAGTTTACCATGCTAAGTTATAGCATGCATCTCTAGCAATTTAACTTCAGTTGTGCAAAAAGGGTAACACATAGAAATATTTGCCGATCACAAACATGAAGTTTCTGTTATATATTTATCTCCTATGGAATATACCACAACCACTAAAGAATGAACACTAACCTTGTCCTCATCAGGACTTGTATCTGTTACAACAACTGATTTATCATTATGGTCTTTGGCCTCCACAGTTATCCCCCAGTTAAGTTCAGGGTCAGTGAACCATTCAAGGACAATATTCTTGAAATCAAAACTTTCCCAGTGGCCGGAGGTGAGACGAATTTTTTTTTTGCGGACAATCTCGCCTAGTCTACTTTTCTTATCCTTGCTCCATATCTGATTGATGTGTAACATTGTTACAGTATCTTGCACCACTTTGGATGGCTGTATGTAGACCCATAGATGTGCCCTATGGATGATATGGTCCATAATGTCAGGAGAAAACTCAAAATAGCAGCAAGACCTTTCAAGTGCTCCTCCTGTATCAGATTTTCCAGTTATGCTTGGCACTGAAATTTAGAACATATTAATGTAGAAAATGAATACTGTATTCATTTGAAGTATTTAAAACTGTAGAATCATCATTGAACATTAATGGATATTATTTCTGTCGAGTAAGATGTTAATGCACTCTTGCTGTTATTACTAAAGTCTAGTGTGTGAAATCAAAGTGGACTAGCTTGGTATACAGTGAAGTTTGCTGAAAAAGACACTTTCATGTATGTATAATCAGGTCACACCAGTGTAATAGAAGTGGTGAAAGTGTAATACCAAAATCATACATGTAAAAGATAAAAAGGTGTAAGTGCAATATATTGTAGATTCTCTTTTTATGGGGGGGGGGGGGGGGGGGAACTAGGTTAAATATTGAATATTACCTTTCAAATGTGTATTAATACAGACAAAGTCCACACTGATTTAAGCAATTTCTTACCATTACTTCTACAGTTAGGGAATGTACAAAATTTATAGTAAACAAAGTTTCATAGCCCCTCCCCCTTCCCTTAATGCTCTAAAAAAATAATTCAGTGGAATTTCTGTAGCCAGCCCCCTCCATTACCTGCAGTACACTGGAAATGCACAATTACAATATACAACACTACATTAAAAGAACAATGACAACCATAATAGTCCATATATTTCTTTACTAGTGGATTTGGTCTTCACACTCATATGTAAGGAGGTGTCTCCAAATACTAGTAATCTATTTTATACTTGGAGAGGCTAAACCAGCAGATCGTCCCCCTTCAATCTGGAAAGACATCACCATGTTTTCTACTGCCTGCGAGGGGACACTTCAGTCATGTGTCTGACTGTGAAGTGTATTTTGTTGTGGTAAAACTGTTAGAAATTTTGCAAATTTACACTTGGTAAATGCCTGCTTCTGAAGTTTAATCACAGACCCTACACTTTCATGTAGAATATATGGTTTAATTTGGTTCCAAAACATCACAAATATAGAGCAAAATATTTCAATTTGCCCCTTAAGACTATCAAAATTTTCAATCATAGCACCACTGTTTTCTCCTCATCCCTGCCCTATTGTCATCAATTCTGTTCGTTCTCGTAGTGCTCATTGGGTATACAACAGCTAATTAGTTTTCCCTAAATCCACTCTTGTATGCATTATCAGGTCCTAGGTAAAGCCCCATATATTGTAGGTATTATTTATTTGGAAGTGACTCAAATGCATACCTTCACATGTATTGTTTAGAAAATATCAAGAAATGCCCATAAATAATTTTGAAACAAACCACACACTGTAGTCCAGCGACCATTTTACTGTTGTTTGTGGCTGCATGCCCATCACCAAAAAATATTGAAGTAATCTAACTAGGGTAGGTCGGACAAATTTCTTTCCTTCTCGCAACATATTCAATGTTTTTGAAGCAAAACAAATGTTGATGTTTACACCACATATAATGGACCCATTTTAGTACAACTGAACTGATAACATTCAAATAGTGCTTTAGGCATGGTAAAGTGTCTGTCTGTCTGTCTGTCTGTTAACATCTTAAAGTCAAAAACCGCTGGACTGATTGCCATGATAATTGGTGGGTGTATTACCTAGGTCTCTAGTTGGGAAATTGTTCAAATCAAAAGGATCTTACCCCAGGTGTGTGGATTTGGGTAAAAAAAATGTGATTTTTGGTCAAAAAACTTAATTCTGAAACTACAAAGCAGCTTAAGCTGAATTTCGGTGGGAACATTCTTAGTAGTGTTTAGATTAAGAATTGTACATGGCATGATACCATCAGTGATATGCAAATTAGGGCTAAAAATGTGTCCTTTTGGTAAAAAATCTATAATTCCAAAATTACTGAGCAGATTGGGCAGGAATTTAATGGGGATGCATCTGGGGATATGTATATGAAGCTGTATTCACAACGTGATGATCACATCAGCGATATGCAAATTAGGTCTAAAATCTCAATTTTGGTCAAAAACATATCTTGAAACTGCATTGTGAATGGGGTTGAAACTTGATGGGGATGTTTTTGGAGGTGTTATTCTGCAGTTATTGTTGAAAACATTTTGACATAATTGGTCCTAGCAACCATGACTACTCCCTTCACAAGTGAAATGATTATACATATTACAAAGATAACAGGGATGGGTAGGTGAGTGAATAAATATTCAAAAATGTATGGAAATATGCCTGGTAACAGGACCGTGCCCATAGCAACCGCTAACTACAGTTGTGCTGCAGCATCATTGGCAGTATTTTTCATTATGCTGTTAGCATTTCCAGCTGTGCAAGTGCCAAACGTGATGTATTCTAGTTTTTAAGCAAAATAACAAGTTGGTGTACATATCCTATTAAAATTTGCATAATTAATGAATTTGACATGTGTAATTCTAAAATGTTTTAGACTGCACTATATATTGTGGAATTTAAACGAGGGCAAGTCAAAGAGAGAACTGGTGCGAATTTTGATTGATATGTATTGCATACTTGGCACAATTACTAATGTGTGTTGATTTAGGATTATCTGTAGTAACTGAATATTGTCACTCTAGTTAGTAGTAGGAGTAGTAGTTCAACAGGATAAGAAGCTAGTTATAGTTAATTTATTTATTGTTTATCCCCATTTCTTTAATATTTACATTATAGTTTCCCTTTTTAAACAATTATACCAAACATATTTGGTGTACTGTATGCCCAATTTGGAAATTTGGTTCACTTATTCTCTTGTTGTATCTAGGGTGAATTAGTTTTTGAGTGAAGTTTGTGAATATTAATTAGTCGTATTTGCATAATAAGAATACTAGTATTTTACTTAAATCTAGAGATGAGTTAAAATTAGACTGTACCTGGCAAAAGTGTATGGTATATCATGTGAAGCATGTAATATTTAAGCCAAATTCTATGTGAACATGGAAACATCAAAGCAACTTATAGTACAGCATAGGCATACATAAACAATATGATAGCTCATAGATTTCATGAGAAAGTAACCCTTATCTGTGGTAAGATTTTAATTTTACTTCTTACATTGAAAGGCTGGAAATAATAACTCATTCTGTGCAATAAAGTCACTGAGGTCAACTTGCCTGAATTTCAACTATTCAAATGTTGCTCAAATTTAATATATTGACTTTACTGCCCTAGTCACTCACATACAAACAGTATCATTTGAATCAGCACATGTGGCCATGTGGCACCCTGTGCTAAATTAGATATCAGGTGAATGAGCTGAGTGCACTAACCCTGATGCATGATAC
Source organism: Glandiceps talaboti (assembly GCF_964340395.1). Classification (NCBI taxonomy): domain Eukaryota; kingdom Metazoa; phylum Hemichordata; class Enteropneusta; family Spengelidae; genus Glandiceps; species Glandiceps talaboti. The sequence goes on from NC_135552.1 coordinate 8,324,743, forward strand.
CATATTTTATTTTATGACAGTCGTTGGTCATGAGTAAGGCTGTTGTTGTTGTTGTTGTTGTTGTTGTTGTTGTTGTTGTTGTTGTTGTTGTTGTTGTTGTTGTTTATAACATATTTTGTGATAAATGTAAGTAAAGGGTAAAGCTGTTAGTTGTTGTTGCGAGCATATTTTGTCACAGTGGTAGATAAGCTGTTGCTATTATTTATAACATGTTTTGGGTGATTTGTAAGTAATGGTAAGGGTGGTCTTTCAAACATTTTTATGGTAAACCACAGACACATGCCTTTTTGCGGTAACAGTACTCCATGTATAAGTCCCATTAAAGTCTCATTAGTTTTCAAATGTTGACAGTCATGGTTGCATTTGTTCTTGATTTAGGCCTACCAGTAGTAAGTTTACATTTTGAAAGCTAATAGTCCTTTTTGAGTGTTTGCTTTTCTCACCGAACAAAAGATTAAGTTGTTCAAGAATACTTTGATGTCTTGAAGAAAAGATTAAGTTGTTCAAGAACATTTGATGTCTTGAGAATATCAAGATAAGACTAAAATAATGTGTAACAAGGCACTGGCACTAGTTCGTTTTGAAAGAGTTGCAAGCATGGTTTTGTGAGAGCACCAAGTGTTGACATTTAGAAGACCGAGTACTAGGAATAATAAATTATGAAAAGTCGTACTTTGTTGAAAAATAATTGTGTCATAAATCCGAAAAGTCATTACTAGTGTCCAAGTACAGTACCAAATACAGTACTGTATCGTACCAAATGTTATTTCCATGTTTGATAAACGACTGAAGTACTAAAGGGGATACTGTGCACGCTTCCCTTGTAGTTTGAAGGCCATACATATTTATGATTTCAACATTTAGGTGCTGACCCAAAACAATTTTGTCAGCAACAACAAATCATGTGTGGTATTCCTGTGGCTGTTTTAGAGTTTACAGAAACATAAGGATTAGAAAGTAGAAAAACATTCTTATCCGTCTCACAAAACTACCATACTTGAAAGGTTTTCCAAAAGTCAAACATACTCTGGCTTGAAGGGGCACATTTTACTTGTAAATTGATGGTTGATAATGGTTACTTTTATTGTTTTTAAGATTGTATATTATCCCTACTACGACAAGATATTAATTTACGGTAGAGCCGTCATCAGCTTTTCAGATATGATTAATATATTTATTATATAATTTGTGAGTACCAAAGAATGCGAGGTCTCAGTTACGTAGTGATGTAGTGTTGCCCTTCTTCGGGCACTTGCCATCGCGCTGTCAACACTGATATGCTCCAAATTATATGTACATGTATTACTATGTATGTACAATTTGCACCGATTTTAACAGAAAATTGGACCTCGAGCTCAGTCACGGACTTTGGAAATGCCCTAAATGTGTGTAAAACTTGTTGACTTGATTAAATAATCACGTAGTTAACTCCTTTCCTTTGTACCTTGGATCCTAGTTGAACACCTGTTGACATCATCCTACATACCCTGGACACTTTAACCCACCCCAAGCCCCACCCCCGCCTGTTAAGTTCGTGACAAAATGGATCGTAAAAATACGAGTGATTCGAAACGCACACTTAGAGTCAACATTTTCTAGAATTGACCATTGATCGGACCCTCCAACATCTATGATTTTACGAAATGGAAATGGCGTCCAGCTCAACAAATGCTTCTGACAGTGTGGCATGGCATGACACGTTCTAGAAGCAAAGCTAATTGTATCGGCTGCCAATACCTTCTAATCCGCATTCAACTCCGCCCATGTTAGTAGCTATAACAAACTTTTAGTGTTGGCAAATCTACAGCTTTGTTCGCCAAACAATAAGGTTTTAAGATTGAAAGTTTCCAATCTGTCACTCATACCAACTGTCCTGACAAACAGGCTTTCAATCAGCTGTCTGTTCTATTCCTACCAGTATTTTCAAATTAAAAGTTATCTTCCAACGATTGAAGTTACCATACTGCAGTTTTCTCCAAAGCGATGTGGATTTCGTATAAATGTCCTATTTTACAAATTAAAGCCAGTATTTTGCGAGCAGGTTGATATGCGGTACTGTGTTGTAGTTGTAGTTGGAACATGAAACTTTCAAGGCGGTGCCATGTGAACTCAATAGAACATTGTCCACAGTTATGTTTGCTTGCGTAATTCTTACAACATGTTACATGGGACAAAAAAAAACATTTCAATTTAATCATTCATTGAACTAACATTTAACTCTACTTTGCCCTAGAACACTCTGGCTCTCTGACAAACAGATTTACGTCATCAGCAATTCTTTTAAACGGCATAACGGTATTCAATGAATGCCTCGTTTTAAAAATTGAAAAACAAAGTCGTAATGTCAGGGACATAACCGTTTTTTACACAGTTTTACTGAAATTCTGACGAGAAGCATATGTAGAAAGTGATATCACGCGTGAACTTGCCATACTGACCTACTCCCGTTAGCCCCCATAACTCTCTCGATATGTTTACTTCGCACGTGTATTATGGTGTAAGTTTTCCCCTTATGAGTAACCTGGCACGCGTTACAGCACACTTGTCCGTGTATCATTTTACATGGGATAATTTAACGGTTATTGGTTTTCGTTGCAATCAATCACTCTTCAAAAGCACTGACTATGCTTTCCTTTGAACCAAACTGTTTGACGTCTTTTCACTGCCCACCAGTTGAGATCTAGTTTTCAGATTTCTTTATTTCCAGGTCTACGACTAGGTCAACTATCGTTCTTGGACAGCAAGGAAACTCAATACATGGCACAAAATAAGTTTATAATGTTTTTACTTGGATTAATTGTATACATAAATCCTCGATAAACTATTTTAGTACAATAGTGATGTCGATACATAGCTTCGACTACGTAAAAATCGTCTTTTGATGTTATTACCACTATTGATTTGGGATTTCCTGGACAGTTGAATACACGTTACTAAATTGTGTTATCGAATAGTTTATGTATACTAACGGAATACCATGTTTGGGCTCTGCCAAAAGCAAGTGATGTTTGATAAGTATGCTTTTTAGAATGGTGCAGCCAGTTTGTGTCCCTTTTAAATTCTAAGGTCGGTGGTATAATAATGATAATTTGTTCTTAGTACTTGCACAAATCACCGAGTTACTTATATGTGTGTACGTTTTAATAATCGTTAATAAGCGCGTTTGTGCAATGTTTTCGGAATGCAATCATTTGGCTTAGTAAGGTGATTTCTCTCCTTTTCCATCTCTTGTGTTACCTTTCTCGTTCAACATTTTTATTCCATGTATGACACAAACATCACAATATTTGTGAAATGAGCCATTCAAATTATACTTTTATAGATTGTTCATGTAAAATTGACTGAGGTGCTCATTATGGACATTGTTTGTATTGATGCACACCTGCAGAACACCATACGGCTTAAATCGCCTTGATTACAGTACAGGTGTACCCCACAATGTGCACTCATCTAAAATTAGACTCAGTTTTGATGACAGTTATCAGTTATCTATATTGTCCGTAATGATCGTGAAATAGTCACATCATATTCATTGTTTTCCACCGACACCACACACCAGTCCCCACGTGTGTCTCCTTTTGTGGCAAACGGTATGATTGAGCGAATCCAGGGATCAAATAAGTCAATATTTTCGTCGAAGATCTTTCTTTGTTCCCTACTACATGTTTATTGATCTGATCCTTCTCGTCAAAGCTTATGCTACTCTAACATAACCCCTGCACTGGCGATTGAAGGAATAATCGTCAGGACCCTTGATTGCGTATGAATCAATACAGGCGTTTGTACCAATAGGAAAATCTGATTTTAGTAGCTTCACCTTGACATTTTAACAAGGTTGGCTGTAAAACGCCATTCCTTAGCATGTATGTCGTAATCAATCAGAAAGTGTCTCGTGATACAGAATCTCAATGTTTAGTGGGTATTGCAACAAATACTTACGTTTTGATGCGAAAGTTATAAGTCTTTCAGCAGTGCAAGTGCTGTCTGTGTATACTGGGCGTGGATCATCCATCTGTAGCTGTACGGTGCCTATCAAATCTTGCAGTACAGGGATCTTTGGAAGTGGCCGAGTAATATTTGGTGGACGCTTCATCCCAAGAGATTCCAATATTTTCTTTTTTATCGCCTCCAGCCGGTACCCTTTCAAGACTTCTCTTGCCATACACATAGGACACAAATTGTCGGTATCTTTGTTCGATGTATCATCCTCGGTGCTATCACTGTCGTTAAAAGGAGGTTTGTTCAAGTTCTTATCATACTCGGCATTATTTGTGTCGTTAGCAACTTCTTTGCTATTATAATGTGTATGATTGTACGAGTAATTTAAGTTATCGGCAGAGTGCTTACTCTCAACCAAATAAAGAAATAGAACCATGGCCAACAAGCAAATTACAATGTTGGGTTTCATTTTGTCAATAAATCTTCGATCTGTGCCGCTGTAGTTGCCACTACTAGTCTTGCCTCAAGTCAGGTTGGCACGCGAAGGTAGCGCTTACTAAACCCTCGATCTTTTATACCCGCTGATGTTGACTATCACAAATCTTGCTGTGTTAAGTGACAGATCTAAGCAGGAGGACAACGATTGGCTGTCAATTAAAGTGTCAGTCAACTCCTCCCTTACTTTGAATTACCATTGTGGTAGCGTGTCACGGGAGACGCAAACCACGCGTTCGATACCTCCTTAAGAAAAGTTTACAAACTTTTATTGTTCAGTATTGATTACCAATAAAAGGCACAATACGCGTATCGGAACATAAAAACACAAACTTTTCAGTTGGACACAACACGGGCTTATATTGATTTTGTGCCAATATAATGTTTTGTTTCGAGAAACAACATACAATAGAACCTTAAATACTTAATGGATCAGTTGGTTTGACTGAAAAGAGGGTCACGTAACCTGACGCTGCTTATCCATCCAGCATATTAAATACTATAAGTACTGGTAGCTATGGCAGCTAACCAGATATGAAGTAATTCATGACTATTCAGAATATAAGCAACATTGCGCCTTTTAACCACCACAAGATTGAAATTATAGAACCCCAGTACAACTGGTAAAATAGTCTCAGCAACGTTTATTAAAATTGTTTCATAATTAAGGTTACACGTTTCCACCGGTTAGCATGAAATGATCTGACTTTCCCCTCTAAACATAGCTGACAGATACCCAACCACCACTGAGATGTCTCTGTGGGAGTAAAATTCCATGCAAACTTCTGACTTGTATTTATAACTAAAACATACTTTTTTAAATTAGAAAAATTAGCCTGGCGCTTACAGCATCCTTGTGCCCTAACTACACATAAATCATGGTGATTGACAGGTAGGATTTATTATTGTATCTGGAGACGATTTATGACATAGTTGACGTAGTTTTGACTATTAAATAAGCGTGTCTACACACATACAGTGTCTTTATAATAAGACAGAGTGTATGGCAGGACGTCATACCCCTACTGGTTACCCTACTGGTCATGGATTCCGATAAAATATAATCGGAAAAGAGAACTCGATCTTGCTTTATAGGTAACTTTACCTACTCTATTCAGAATACCAATCCATGGATAGTTCGTTTTCTTGTTTATGAGTAACCCTATTAAATTTGCTGTATCACGAATTCTGACGTCATTAAATGATGAGGTATTGTTAGTGAATTGAGAGCAACACCCAGCTTTTTTTATTTGACGAATCCCAGTTGGTGGACTGATTTCAATAGAACATGTTGCTTGTGTCACGAACCCTTCCTAAGAGCCTGGTGAAGTGACGTTTGTAAGTCATGTGGTGCTAACATAGCGAAGATATGAACAGTTGAGTGACAGATGCCTGGCCTGGTATTTAGTTTAATGAGACGTGTAACTGACAGGAAAACCTAAAGTTTACATACCACAATCGCTTGGATGTCACATCATACATGCCAATACACGCATACCGAATTCGCTATTCTAACAGCTGACTTAAGTATTCCCCGTGTAATTCTTCCAGCCGTGTCCTTTGTTTTACTTTTACCTCTTTCCACATGAACCCTTGTACCTTTACTTACTACTAGTGTCATAATACGTATACAGGCCAAATGATGTGAATTAAACGGTTTACCCGTCACAATCCTCGTCAACAATTACCCAAAGGTATGTCGCTGTGAAACATATTTCATACCAGAGCCAAAATGTAAGTTACGGGCGCTCCTAAAATATGTATAGACCGGTGATTGTGAAATGTTTTTCCTCGGGTTCACAGAATACTTGCAAGAAACGTGTTGTAATGTATAATAGGTTGAGTTTTCAGTCTTCCATTTTTAAAGGGGAGGGGGTCGTATACAACGCATCATATTCATTGGTTAAATATAGTTGTCTAATATGCTTGATTAAGTCTCTCTCTCTCTCTCTCTCTCTCTCTCTCTCTCTCTCTCTCTCTCTCTCTCTCTCTCTCTCTCTCTCTCTCTCTCTCTCTCTCTCTCTCTCTCTCTCTCTCTCTCTCTCATTTCAATGACGAATGTAAATGGTCGGAAAAATAAATCATTCAGGTCAGTTTCTCTATGTCGGACATTAGTTCAGATGAAAAAACGACCATGAACTAATAAGGTACCTTGGATTAGGTTCAAATTCCTCTTATTCATCGTCATAGATTGCATGCACGTAACGCGCGAAGTAAAGCGATTCCTGATGAAAGTAAGCATATGAAATATGTGTGCATTGTCTTTGCGCCTTTGAACACACGGTGATAAATTAAGAAAATACCGTCATGCGTGTCCAAACGTTAATTTGCTTTTTTGCAATGTCATCCGAACGCACGAGTACATACGTCATATGTAATATATTGGCTAGCATTCCAATATCTATGAGAGCGCATAGCGAACGGTTGAAGGTAAAGGGCAATTTCACAAAACTGTCCCAAATTCTACAAGTTTTAACCCAAAACACTACTTAGGAATACAATTTTACAAGGCTGGACTTTTCACTTGAAAATACCCAGTTAGAAACATTTTTTATGGTTCCAGTGGTATACGGTCACTGTAAACAAAACGTTGCTAGAACACACGAAAATTCATCCACGTCGGAAAAACCCTGTACGACGGTAATGTTATATCCACGAGCCTATCCGTTGACACAATTTGAAGTATACTTTTGAACATTTTCAGGTATGAATTTTCGACCTTGTCTTTAATTTGGTGCAAACTTATACTTTTGAAACGAATAGAGCAGATGGTATTCTTTACATGTAGATTAACACTAAGAACTGTTCAGATTTCACATATCCAACTTGGTCTTATTACAAAGCATGTTTGTTACATCTTTAAAATGCCAGGGTTATAATGGTAATTAATTGTGTCACTGTAGCAAGGCTACTCAACTAAATATTGAAACTGCAGATGTATGCTAAATATATTAAATGGGTAAGGTGGGCTTTTTCGGATCGTGCATGCAACAGTCCATGAACATGCTTTCTATCGAGTTTCATTGATAAAACTTAGTGCTATTATTGTGTAAATTTAAAGTATACCCATTGCAATTGATTGTAAGCTTTATATCGGTGTGAAATAGATATACTAAGTTTTATTCGCCTGTTTGATTGGTTGGTTGGTTGGTTGCAAGCATTTTCCCCAAATAATGATAGCAGGCAAACAGGGACACGGTGTCAAGAAAAGAAATATGTCCATAAAAAAAGTTAATACGATTTTGAAAATAGTATATTGATCACCAACTATCAATATCGACAGATTTGATTATTGGGTATTTATCGACAATTGTCCATATCTCAATTTTCGTTTCAAAAAAAATATTGCATATGTTGTGTATCACAGGTAAAGGGATTGTACACCTAATAATATAGGGATAGACACTTGAATGTAGTCTACATGTATCAAAGTTGTTGAGTTATGCAGTACATCATGATCATTCACGACAAACATGGCAACCATTCAGTATAAAGTAATGTGAGCACCAAAAATAATGAATGCATTCTATATTGCGTTTCTTCTCTTATTCTGCATTACCTTCAGGCATCATTTTGAAAACATTTGGCCATACATACATGCTACAGACTGTCTGCAATATGCAAAAAATACTTAATCGTGATAGACCCAGATGTTCAAGGTCAATATCTTTCTCAAAGGCTTGTATGTGATTATATAGGATTAGACCCTTGGATGGAGTCTCTATGTATTGAGGTTTTAAATTTTGCAGTAAAATAGTGATCTGTTATTCCAAGTATGGCTGCCATTCAGCAAATGTTATATGAGCACTAAACCTGTTTATGTTTCTTCTCCTATATTACCTGTGGACATGATTTAAAACAAAGTCATAAGAAATAAATACGACAAGCTGTGATGGGCATGAAATGGCTGGATTGTAATAATTGACTCTGAATACCTAATAATATGGGGTAGACACTTTAATGGAGTTTTTATTTATGCCATAAATATTGACTTTTACATGGCCGCCATTCTGTCAAATTTGCATATATCGCAAAAAAAAGTGGCGTGCATATGTCCCGTATGACATGTCACCTTTATGCCAGATTTGAAAGAAATCGCATATTACATGCATGAGAAATGTTGTTACGGACGGACGGAGCTCATTGTAATAGTTCCCCTTTGGGGAGGGGCTAAATACACACATGCATTTATTTCATCCATTAGTCATACAGAAGTAAAGTTTTTGGAATGACTTGTTACTATATCACGAGCTAGCTATGTATGTATTACAAGCAACTGACTATTCATAACCAGGGGTATAACGTCCTCTTTTTTTCAAACTGTGCGTGCATGAAAGCATCAATCTTTTTTGTGTTTTGATACGTGATAGTTGCATCCATTCATACATCTGTCAGTACTGATTTAATTCACTGTATAGAAAACCTCGGTTAAGTCCGTACTGGCTAATGTGTGTGTGTGTTAAGCTGTTACAAGGCGGGTACACTCATAACATAAATGATTAGCCCTCGTTGAACGGTATAAATTTCACGTATATTGACTTGCCATTTGACATTTTAGCATAATACATCTGTTCCAGCCATGACGTGTATCTGTCATCAGTGCTGATGGCACGTATTCGCTACACGACCTTTTAAAACGTCTCAAGATGTTGAAATATCAAGTTGAGTATCTATTGTTTTTTCTCAGTGAAGCTCATTTTCTTACATAATTCTCAATTGCTTTGCAGTTCGTATTGCTGCCGTCAGGATAGCAAATCCAGTCTTGGGTGTATTTTGGTCAAAAGTGCATGTTATTAACTGTTTTCATAGGTGTTCGTATACTCCAGTAGTTTGAACAAGCGGTAAAAGTGAGACAGTTTACGTGAAGTATCGTCGGTTCTACCCACCCTTACTCTGAACATTGACAAGCTGCTTCCAAACATCACATTTTATGCATCCTATTTATTACAGATCTGGTAGTATTGTAACACATTCTCGAATACGTTCTGTTCAATCGCTAACTTTGTCACTACTAGTACCTTTAATCATCCAATTGATTAACTAAGAAGTGCGTGCATGATTACTTTACTGTGGTATGTATGTATGTATGTATGTATGTATGTATGTATGTATGTATGTATGTATGTACGGTGTTGTTGTTTGTTTGTGTGTGTGTGTGTGTGTGAGAGAGAGAGAGAGAGAGAGAGAGAGAGAGAGAGAGAGAGAGAGAGAGAGAGAGAGAGAGAGAGAGAGAGAGAGAGAGAGAGAGAGAGAGAGAGGCAGAGAGGGTTTCCTTTGTGGTTTTCACTCCTTCAAGCTTATTAAGCAAATATTTACCCTTCGCATTTCAAATTGCAACTTGTTTGAATCAGCACTTTGTGTAAGGCTTCTGTTGAAAGGAATCCCCGGCTGCCTTCTTAAACTATCTAGGCAAGACTGAAACGCTAAACAGCTTATAATACATGCTGAGTTTCATATAAAATTATACTAATGCCGTCTTAAATATAACCAAGTTTAGCTTGCTAAGGAGAAAAAGAATACTCCACATCACAGCTGAGGTGAAGGCATTGTTTAATGACTAACATTTGTGGTCTATTTTCATCCACGCGATCAGTTGGCATATACCGCAGAAAGTCACGCAACATATGACATCCACATTTTAGAATGTTTGTTAATTGCTTTCAAATACATTAAATAATACGATGAATAAGATGTGTATTGCTAAAGTTGGTAATGACACCGGAAATAGGTGGAACCGGAAAGCTCCAACTCTTGGCCTTCGAAATTCATACTTTGAAGAAAAACACGCATACACACTCGCACAGAACAATTAAGTTGATGAACGATTTCGGATGTTTTTGAAAACCTGTTTTAAGGGACATGTACTAGATCTGAACATGTTTGTATGTTACTTTGTTTATAGGAGTTACGTCTATTGCGTTGTTGGCAGTCGATATGCTATTGTACTGATAAAATAAAATACATTTAGTCGTCACTAGTAACTGAAATCAGCAAATCGAATGAATTACTGGATGGCATAATGCTTAATGCTCCCAAAACATTGCCATGGATAGTAGAGAAAGTGCACATACATACATCTCAACGCTATAGTGAGATTTTATACTAATTTCAATGCATAAATTAACGTAAGTATGCTACCATATGAGTTTTATAAGTATTTATTATTTCGATAAAAAAAGTGTCTCGAGTTGGTCCTTTCTCTACGGGGGGGGGGGGGGGGAATGAACAACAGGAATTTGAACCTAATCCAAGGTACTTTATTAGTTCATGGTCGTTATTTCATCTGAATTAATGTCCGACATAGAGAAACTGACCTGAATGATTTATATTTCAAATCATTTACATTCAAATCAAAGACGAGAGAGAGAGAGAGAGAGAGAGAGAGAGAGAGAGAGAGCGAGAGAGAGAGAGAGAGAGAGAGAGAGAGAGAGAGAGAGAGAGAAAGAGAGAGAGAGAGAGAGAGAGAGAGAGCGATTGGTATAATCCTCTCTCTACCTGAAGTATTTATTTGTACACATATAACATATAATTTGAAAAAGATAACCAGGATTAAGTTTAAGAAGGGTGTGACGTTATCATATTATCTGTACAGTAGTTTCAACACTTCGCGTCGTGGCTTGTTCCGTGATCCACGTCGTATCGATCCTGGCTATTATACCATTACGTGAACAGAATTTTTTAATGAAAACACACATACACAATAAATACAACACATCAAAAATATATCAACATTACGGAAATTAAACGCTCAACATAACTTTGTTATTTATATATATATATATTCCCTAAATACAAATATTTAGCAGAGATATATTAGGGATTTCATCCTGGCGTTTACGAAATTGATAAAACCAGTATGTGATTAGAACATGCCCGTGGGAATGGTATGAAAACGAAAGATTGGCGAAGGTTGTGAGTGTGACTACGGACTCGGAGGACGAGAATAGCTTCCACTTAAAATACCGTGTAGTGCATGCTTTGTCTAGTCGTCAACGGCATGTCCACAACAGATTACAGTTAATCTGAACTGTACGTGGCAGTATTTCACAGAAAAAGGTGATTGTTGTAGTACGGAATTAAATGAAAAGCAATTAGTGATTCAGCATTTCAGTATGAGCTAAAAATTCGTTATATCTCAGAATTTTGTGGAAATTTTGTGATTGAGAGTTAGATAAAAAGTAATGATTCAGCTAAACTTTCGTTATATACTGTAAACTTTAAACGTTCGCTAAAGACTTACTTTCGCTTATTTTGCTGGAAAACAAAAACGTTAAAATAAGTAGTGACTAACATATCTTCTTATGTATATAAACACAGTATACCAGGTTTAAATTGATAAACATTAGTCTTTGGGAACTAGTTGAAGATTGTAAAATCTCATAATTTTGTAGTGGCGAAAATATGATCTAGGTTTGCATTATATCTCGCCATTAAACAGAACAATTGCAACGTCTTCTTTTATAAAGTATATGCTTTATTCACATAATATTACTTTTAATATGGGTGCCAACTTTGAATAGAGTGTAAGATTTTATACCAGTGTTGCCCAAACCATAATAAATCAGTACATTAGTATTCCTTCCTCCAAGCCTTTCTTCCCCAGACTTCTCTTAAGAGATTTAGGGACTGCATGAATTTCGTGACTACATTTTAAGATTGACAAAATCAAATGAGAAGGACGTGACGTCATCACAATTTCTGTACATTAATTTCAATACTTCGGGTCGTTGTCGGCTTGTTTCACATGCACGCAAGCCATTTCACCCACGGATGTTATTTTAAAGATTGACATCGTACAAACTTTAGGAGATACCAGATCTAGTAAATGAAAATTCACTAGCTGCTAATTGCAGTCTTGGTCGGCATTTATCGGAACAATGCATAATACTTTATTTTGGGTTTTCTAGTTATCTTCTATCGGCTGAAGGAAGCCCTTGCGGTGAACTACGGCTTCAGAAAACGATTTAGCAGGAAAATAATGTATTTTAGGATTTCGTTCAAAAATGTTAATTGGTTAACCAGATTAAGTATAATTATATCAAAGTACTATTTTAAGAAAAGCTTTTCTCAGCCTCAAATCATATCAAAATACTTCCGATCACATGTTTGCAATACTGGTTCAAACTCGTGTCATGAGAAGTGGTATTCGATTCACGATGTAAACTTTCGGAAATATCTCGCGATACGAACTTGAAATTCAAGAAATTCCAGACTGCTATCGTCTAATTGAAATCGGTAACGACTCAAAGCACAAGTACTTAGTAAAATATGCAGATAAATTCTTCAACAACTTTTGCTTATTTCAATTTTCATTGGGTCCGTGACGCAGCCTAAAAATCCGACATTATCACCTACAGGGGATGTTGCCATCGGACCACTTGTGGACCACGCTAATCCACAGATTTAGGTCATTCGTATATCTCCACTCCCATCATTGATTACGAGTACTATGTTGAAGTTTATGTTGAGTTAAAAACCACTGTCACACAGGTAGATTTCATGAATTCTATCATTACTATAGCAATGTCACGTACGGATACACCTGTGTAAAGCAAATATGTATTGTAACCCCTTACTAACACAGGTGTTCATCTATTTCTCTGAAAATAAATATTATATAACTATTATCTTGATATTGCTGCATGTTAAAATGCAAGTCTTGCAGTATCGTAATTACTCAAGCATACTTGCCATTGGCAATACTTGACTATGAAAGATCTAATGACATTTAAATTTGAAATTGAGAACTTGTCGATAAATGCTAAAAGGCGAAGTCCATCATACCTACATGAGAGCTAATGACAACAAATGCAACCATCAAGCAACCCGATACTACATAGACGCACAAATCACATCTCGACAGCACATAGTCCATCCTTTATAGGCATCAGTCGCCACCAGTGTTCCTATAATCTAGTTCATTTACTCTCATTTACTAACATTTTGTAATATGTATTTTATAGTTTGTCTAATCTCTACCTGATCTTCTCAAAAATAGATCAAATGTGTAATTAGAGAAGCTGTGACAATCTTATTTGCAAGTCTGAGACATGTCGTCAGCTCTATGATTTGATCAAAATTGATGAAATTTCACATATTGAAAGAAAGCTTGCCATTGTGGTATGCCCTCTAATTAAAGTCATCATATTTTTTGTGGGTCACCACATAGTAAGGAATAGGGAAACTGCAACTGTTGGTGTGTCTCAAGAAATTATTGTGCATGATAATGATATAAATGGGACATCAAATTAGCTAAGAGGGCAAACTACAGCTATTCAGCAGCTGTGCTGTTAACACCTCTCTCTCTCTCTCTCTCTCCTCTCTCTCTCTCTCTCTCTCTCTCTCTCTCTCTCTCCCTCCCTCCCTCCCCCCCCTCTCTCTCTCTCTCTCTCTCTCTCTCTCTCTCTCTCTCTCTCTCTCTCTCTCTCTCTCTCTCTCTCTCTCTCTCTCTCTCTCTCTCTCTCTCTCTCTCTCTCCCTCTCTCCCCTTTGTTTGTAGCGTGTGTATTTATTTTACGTAGATAAATGATAAAACCTAAATTAATATACGTTCGAAAGTCGAGGAACCCACTATCATGCAACTAACTGTACTAATAATAATACAACATGCGTGGACATTTACATTGTACCACAGACAGCGAAAAGATCTTTACTATAGAGTAGTTTGATGAAAGATTGAAAGTATGTATTGTCAGCAGAATATAAATTGTAAAATGACAGCTACCACTTGTGTCACTTTTAAACTTCAGCTTCATCAACACATTGCTATCATTAAGATATCCCAAACACATTCAGACATTCTCACGATGGTTAAAATATGAAAATGCTGTTAAGACCGGAATTAGAGCTAAAACGAAACCAAGTGGCGCATTTGCGATCCAATCTGAGTAAACAATTTCTGATATGTTGGCATTTCAGGTCTAAATCCATGCTTCCACTACGAGCCAATAATGTCTGAGGCCTCTATTTTGTTTAGAGCGTAGACGTATTACTTTGTATAGTGGAAGGAGTTAGGCTCAAATATTAACTTGCTTGATATTCATTCCCCTAATGTTGTTGCCAATGAACTTATTATAAAGTATATTGTGTTTGCTTTCGTTTCGTAAGGTTTTTTTGTATGAGATGGCCACGTGTTTGAAGTTACTGCGATATCCCATGCGGAAAAAAAAACAAGATTAACAGTGTATTAACTTGTGTCTAAATAATTTGTCACAAAACAAATGTCTCGGGGGAACTAGTGCAAGTCTAGCTCAAACGTCAATCTTTATATCAAAAAGCTTTATTTGGAACTTTCTATTTGGCAGTGTTTTATACCTTAACAGACACTTACATCTACAGATTGGTCTATGCATGCGACAGGGCAGACATGTATTCTGTTGAAATCACATGGACTAATCCGTATTAGATTACGATGGTAGTTCCGGAAATGCATGTATGTATGTCTTAAAACAATTCACAAAGGCCATTTTCAGTCCTCGGAACAATTCAAAGGGGCTTACAAATACAAGTCTGTACAATCCAATGAGTCTGGAATGGGATTAGGCGTTTGACACGATGTCTGGGGCTGGTACTCAGGTTTGTATTGTTTGTCTGTGTCTTGCTGAATGATCGGTTTGTTTTTTTACAATACAGGCACAATGTCGATGTAGGTAAAAATAAATAAGTCTAAAAATACACTTTCAACAAATTGAGACAAGCTTGTTCATCTGTTTACTGGAGTGTGTCATGGGTCATTGACCTCTATAGAAATGAGTGCAGCCACAGACGGACAGTTGTTAGAGCTCAAGATTAGTAGTAGTCAGGAGATCCTTGGTTCGAATCCCATTGTGTGGTACAGCAAGTGATGAGAATACGTATCGTAATAATTCAAGTTGATAGATAGCCAATCAAAATAGTCCAAAAAAATACAGTAATATGACCAAGAGCAATTGAAAACCAGTTTCCTTGAGATATGCTTGTTCAAAACATATGAGTACAAGTCATCTTCATATGATTGAATACATTGCTGGTGTTATTGGGGTTTGTCAGGATTTGACCTAGTTACCAATTTAGACTCAGAGAGAGAGAAAGAAAGACAGACAGACAGACAGACAAAGACAGTCAGTCAATCAGAGGCATAGGCAAACACAAACACATTCTAATGATAGTCTCTCACCCCATGATTAGCTATAGATACCCTCACTGTAGGAAGCGAGAGCCAAAATCCCCACACGACTTTGATTGTAGGCTGGTCAACATCGCAAAGTGCAGCCGGCGATTATCACTTGTTTGAAGAAAAAAATTCAGAAAGTGCCACTGTAGTTAACTCAAACGTCAGTCGAAGAATAGATGTGCATCAATGCGATCTATCACGTCATCAAATAACTTCCCTCCCTCATCGATTATATAGGAAACCTGTCGGGAATTCAAGGATGACTGCCACAACGCGAAAGTACGTAGCTTGGCTTAATTACTGAAAGTATTTTTTAAGTTCCTTGATGAACAAGCGCCTCTACATGTATCTTGACTATTTCAATATACCTGCATTACATAACTTAATCTACCCGTTCATCGTACCAGTGCAGTTGCTATTGGAGAGTACATACATTATAAAGGTTTCAGAAGTTGTGTAGGATGTTGTTATTTAAGTAATATGTGATGTGTGTGATTGAAGTGTGTGTTAGATTGAATGAACGTAAAGTCTTGCTAAACGACGTATGTTTGCGATGCCATGATTGGAAGGTACAATTTGATCGCAACTCAGCGTAACCCTATAAATGCCACCTTTCTTAAACTTGCTTGTCTTTCCTGTTACATCAATCAATCAATCAACCTAACTGACATTGATATAATGGCATATCGACTAAAGATTATCGATTTTTAAATCATTAATCATATTTCTTTATTTCTCTTATTCAAATCAAATCTTTAGCACTGAAGTCATTTCATTTTTCCTTTCACGATTAGTGTCGATTTTCTGTCTATACTACATTGCTTTATACAAGGTTATTTCCTCGAAAGATTAATATCGATATAACGCTTATGCTTTAGAAAGAAGTTAGTTATTTGCCAAAAAAAAACGATTTTCGTACACAACTTCTCTTCTTCCAATTTTGATTGAGAAACAGACAAGTTTCAAACAAATCACTTGTCCTTCTTCAGTGTCTGACTGGGTCTGACAGAATGATCAAAAGTTACTGGAGGTGTTGAGTTACCACAGGTGTGAAAAGGTTAGCTTCAATATATGTAAATTCATGTGTGAAAGTACTTGTCAGTTATGTACATCTAACTGTCCACCTTCTGTGATGATGCCACAGTAGATTGTGTGGAATGATTTTGTCCAAAAAAAACATTATATTTCTCCTAAAAGCATAGTCGCGCGACGCGCCTTTTGGGAAGTCGGATATTGATGTCACTTTCGCTTTGAAGTTTTTTTGATTAAGTTCGACTATATTTGTCTATTTTACATACAATCCTATAATTTATACTGGACTCTGGCACGAAAGCTCGAACTCCCAATTACGTCAATTTGACAAACATAACTATCTCTCCATAGTCAGAAAAAAAGATAATAAAGGACTGAAATGATCTACCCGATTTCATCATAGAACTTCCAACATATACCGCGGCTAAAGGATACCATTGAAATAAAATAATTGGCTTGCATCTTTTTATTACACTTATAGATGGTGCAATATAAATGTATGCAGGTGTGTTTTGTCGGTAGCATTCTCGTTTAGCTTAGCGTAGAAGTAGAGACACCATACTGTCCCATTGGAATATGACATTATTTAGTTGCTGTTCTTATTTTACATTACGGTAGATAAGGTACGTTGGAGAAGGTACTGTGCGGTACGGTACGACTTGAAAGCGTTCATCTTTCCCAAGGAGAATAACGCTCTTATCAACGGCGTCTTATCTCCGTACACAACAGATGCTAGGGTGAGCGGTGATATATCTCTCTCTCTCTCTCTCTCTCTCTCTCTCTCTCTCTCTCTCTCTCTCTCTCTCTCTCTCTCTCTCTCTCTCTCTCTCTCTCTCTCTCTCTCTCTCTCTCTCTCTCTCTCTCTCCTTTTGTTTGTAGTGTGTGTTCTGTACGACTGTCATTATATCTTCCTTTATATGTAATGTATTTTTATATTTTTATGTGTTTTATTTCATTGCACGAAGGGATGCATTTTACTATAAACTTACGTCTACAGATAAATGATATAATTTCAAAAGTCGAGGAACCCACTATCATGCAACAAACTACTAATAATACCTAATACCTACGTAAACGCCCGTAATACACTTTTTGGTGAGGGGGATAAGTTAGTTGGTAACCAGTTCAAATGCACTCCTGCTTGCTGACGGAGTCAGTTGGGACTTAATTCTCACAGTGTACATTTGGTATAATTGATGGAAAAATGTCAAAATCTAGTCCCGACTTAGCAAAGTCAAATCTAGCTAAACCCCAATAATACCAAATTGTTGTATTTTAGATTAGCTGAAAATATATTAGATTTGGACAAGGCATGATGTCGCATGGAAATTTATTGTCACCTGGGGTTGGTCAACTGTAAATTTGCATTGGGCCACCAGATAAACAACAGCTGATATTCTTCAAATGGAAATTCATCTGTGTTGGTAAACCATAGTATTCAATTTGAACTTTTGTTCCAAACACAACTAGAAAATTTACCTGAAATTTTCGACTGTACACTTCAGTCTTTGTCAACAGATTGACCCACTATTCAGCACACGTGACCTTACAGGACACGTGAGCCTAATAAGGGGTCAAAGGTGCCTGGAAGTTTGTATCGTCCCCCGTCTCTGTTTAGTGATGGTTTGAGTGCTCGGATGTAAATAGCTTCTTTCACTCCCCGTTCAAAATATCTGGTTTCAGTGTCCAGTATCTTCACTTCATTTATGTTAACCGAGTGACCGGGTGATTCAGTCGAAAATTTCAGGTAAATTTTCTAGTTGTGTTTGGAACAAAAGTTCAAATTGAATACAACAGCTGATATTGATTACTATATATTCGTAGACGTTGGTTGGAGAGTCGCTTTCCAACGTCTACGACTATATAGTATTCAGGTTTCCAACCCAGACCTCAGACCACTATAGAAAAGTGGTCTGAACCCAGACCTAGCACTGTACTGGAGACCAAGCATGCGCAGAGACTTGGGAATCTAGGTGATCAAGTTTGCTCAGTTTGCATATCAAGTCAATGGTGGTTTGCATTAGTCAAATTATCAACCATGAGGATCAGTTTAAGTTATGTTATGTTATGTCATGTCATGTCATGTTCACTATTAATATTGCCTTTCTCTTGCTCACACGATGCCAATTATTCAATCTGATATTTTCGTTACAACCATAAACAGCACACTTCCACCTTTCTACTATGTTTGTAGTTGAGGAGGAGAGAGCTAGCCCACACAATATAGCCAACATAGAGGTACTAACGTAAATAGACCAACTGTAGCCAGGAACTATAGCTTATACACTCGATCACCCCCTGTGTCAATTCTACTTTCGAATTCCGAAGCATATAACCGCCTAGTTATCAAAACCGATCAGCAATGTATCTACATTGTGTTGTCAAACAAGCAATAGGGTCCGTGCCTGATTCACAACTGCTTACATACGGGCATCAATCCAGCGTACACGGTTCCACCAAATATTATTTAAGACAATTCACGTAATCACAAGGACTAGACAGTTTCAAGTAAAAGTAAAGTAACAAATAGCTTTAAACTCGCAAATACTAGTCAAATATTATAAGCCCGTCGTTTCGGTCGATGGACCCTACTGTGGAAACCCGAAGTTACAGAAGATAAATGACGTTTTAAAAAGTCTTACTTCGTGCCTGCACTAACCGATCATCCAGGGACTGTGCAATCGTA
The DNA here is from genome assembly GCF_964340395.1 of Glandiceps talaboti. Classification (NCBI taxonomy): domain Eukaryota; kingdom Metazoa; phylum Hemichordata; class Enteropneusta; family Spengelidae; genus Glandiceps; species Glandiceps talaboti. Next base: position 8,344,046 of record NC_135552.1, read on the forward strand.
AAAATAGCCTTTCTCACAAGCTAATGTCGAGAAACCACCAACTAATATAAACCTGCCAAGTACTTATCTCATATTCTCCAGTCTAAGAGTACCCTTGTTATGATGTCAGGTAGCTGAAAATAACCATCGACAGATTGCACAGGGATCAGGGAGTAGAAAAAAACAATAGCCTTAATTAGAATATCTCGTCGTCGCCACGTAAATTGCATATGGCGCCCTCTACGGTAGTGACAATAGTTGAAATTATAGACCAGAGTTATAGACATTCACGCGATCGCAGTTTACTCATTGTAGTGGCCATTGTTTTCGTTCTATAGTCTAAATCGGGCTAATTAAAGTTACTATAAAGATTACTTGAACAAAAACAGTAGGTAAAATCTCTGTACAAGATTGCAAGGTACCGTATATGTATTTCACTAAATACTCAACCAATCATTGAACTTCGAAGTTCAATGCAATATTGGTAATTTGACAGTGTGCAAAGGGATACTGGACACTATTTTGTAAATAACACATCCTCTCAGTCCACCGTATTGAGTGCAACTACTGTCAATTCAGGCCTACACAGCTGAATATAGAAATATGACACATCTGTACCAGTACAAATAAATACAGCATTTTATTCCTAATAAATGTGATTGTCGGATTTATTTCAATAGAAGAAACTTGTGCACATATAAAACCAACGCTACACACGACTTTGCTACTATAAAGTCACTCAAACAGATTCAAGTTTACTTTTGTACAGGGATCAATTTAGAACTGTATAAGTCGTGCAGCAGGTAATTATCGCAATGTCATGGTAACTTACCCTTTTTCTATCTTCCGCACATGTGCATTTTTCTCTTTTAGCACATTACAAAATAATGCAAATGATCAATAAATTATATACTATTTAAAATTAACATGCTTGTTGATTATTCAATATGGTTGCAGGTACTCTACATGCCACAACCACAATCTTCTAATAAATACAACAAAAATACAGATGCCCTTTTATTATTCCAAAGAATTTTTTATTAAACATTAATTCCATAATTGGTGGTTCAACAACCGTTGTTTTTTGTTAAAATCACTACTAGTACTTCACTACTTGTAAAAACACTAAGTCAACTATCTATGCTCAGTACAAAAAAAAATTCACTAAAAATATGTTACAAAGACGCTACTTTAAGCAACCCCATACGAAAGAATAAGAGTTACTTTGAACTAGGTCTACCTGGGATGTTACACCAAACCCATTCAGATAGATAGATAGGTACTACACTAAATTATCAGTACAAACTGACACGATTCCAGTTCTGAACAAAGAAATGGCTCACATTTCACTTCATAAAAAAATACATTATTGTATATATGAACAATGCAGCAGCTACCTAGCTGTAACAATTACGGGAGAAGTCACTCCACTTAGTAACTCTTGACAAAACTCTAGAATTTAAACATGGTAAAACTCTTCACTTATATTACAAAAAAAATTCACATATGTCGTAATTGTTTTTGTTTTTTATATCTTTGTAAACTGAACAGAGATGTACCACTTGAACACATAAAAAGACAAAATTTAAGATCATGAACTGAATGTGTAAATTTTTCAACGCACCCTATTTCAGTAACATGTAATAGTGCTTTTTGACCTCCGACCTCTCAAGAATGTAGGTCATTCAGTCAAGAAATCTAATACAATTGTAATAACAGATTAAATGAAATAGTTCAACAGATACGTCTTTTAATAATAACCACATGATGACTACTGAAAAGCCTACCCAACTCCAGATGAATAATATAATTACTATGAGGAGGGGGAGGGGGGAGGGAGTCGTGTACCCTCAAAGCCAATTAGATGCACCACTGACACTGCAATTTACCACACTAAATTTTGTACCCTTCTTTCTTACTATGTATTATATGTAGTGACTCCTAGTAAGAGAAATACGGATTTTACCATTTCAACCCACAACAAAGCATAGTGTCTTTCACTAGAGGGAACACTGGAGGGGGAGGAGGGAGGGAGGGAGGGAGAGTACGTAATCAAAAGCTCATAGGAGGATAAGAGATAGTGGAATGTACATTAACGGGTTTTGGTGTCTGGGTTTGGAGATATAACATACCAGCATTATTTGGACGATTTCTTTCCAAAATACTTGTAACCTTGAAAGGCAGGATATGTAGACAGTAGGGCATCACTTTGTTGATATCACTGGCATACTTTGCAGACAAATCACTCGACATAAGAACTAGTATGGAAACCAACTATTAAACTATGTAACCTTTCCTTAAACTAACAGTACCGTGGGTTAGTATACAGTGATACAGATGAAATAAACAGGAACTGAAGTGGCTGGTGGGTTCAGATTAAATTACTAACAAAAGTTTTAAGTAGTTACCGAAGGAATTTTGCATTGTCTTTAGGAGGAGGCAAACATAATGCTCCATGGGAGAGAGACCAGTGGTGCCATACTGGTCATGACATACCCCAGTGTAGAAAAAAACGTTAATTAAAAAACTTTGTGGCCTGGGAAAACTAATGGGAATTTAAGATGCCTGATTGTAGGTTTTATGCACAAAGGTGTCTGACTTACTTTTGTTACTTTGATGTCTTTGTATATATCAAATATTTCTAAAAGAAAGACAGGGTATAATGAGAACAGATATCTCCTACAAATGAAAGTTTCTACTCACAGAGCCAAAACAGTTCTTGGAGGTAAATCCAAAATTTTCACTGACACCTCATCATCATCATCATCATAGAAGACCCCTAGTGATATACTTACTGAACACCTGCGAAAATTTCAGATTTGCTTCAAAAAATGTTGACATCGTAAGTGGAAATTTTCATTTGTAACTATGAACCCCTGATTATGAACAATCATTCTCTAAATATCTCATATTTTTCAGACACCTTGATGTAGTTAGAGAAGCCATCACCTTATAAGCAACACATCTGAGTAAGGTCAACACTTCATAACACATGTGCATACCACCACATCTGTTATTTTTTGTTTCCAGATCTACGAGGTGGTCTCTGTTTCTCCTCCTTCGCCCTGGCTTTGATGTCAAACCATGGTAACACAAAGTCTCTGTGTGAAGAGAAGGAACATTACATATTGAGGTTACAAAAACCAGCTGGATATAGAAAGCATTTCATATGGTACTGTAATGTGAAGAAACCAGCAATGAGACACTTGAAGTCATTTTTCATTAAGGTAATCGGGTGGCGATCACTGGCCCAATGAGGGCTGTCTATCAGTAACATATATTGTTGACTTCACAGGCCATTCATAAAGGAATTTGTTGTTCAATTTTAACAAAACTTAGACTTCAAAATACTCAGTGAATCAATATATGAAAAAATTATTGCTCAGTGGAAGCAAAATTCTGAACAAAAATGTCAAATTTGGTCAAATCTTTGGAATAAATTGGTGAAAATTTAGCTGAATGTTGCCGGTAAATGTATTTGGCAGACACCTAGAACTGTGACCTAAACACATTCAAAACAACATACTCCACCAATGTTTAATGCAAAGTAAGTGAATGTCCCGTTAATTCAACGTAAAAAAAAAAACTATGCAAATGGTCCATTTTTGAGTCCAAATCTTGTCATTTTCAAGTACAGGAAAATCATGTAAATCGGTAACGAATAGTAATCGAAAAACGAAAATCAAACATCAATAGGTCAAAGTTTGAAGAATCTGACATCCTGTTGTTGATATCATACACAATTCAAGTTAGAAGGCATACCACGTAGGACTGGGAGTAATATGAAATGTAATGTGATTGTCATTTGCCAAGTGCTGGACTAATTTGTAACTCATTTGCAAAAAGTTTCAAGGTGAGGAGGGTCCATCAACACAAGTACACCCCTCAACACAGATGGGGAAGGGGATTGATCTGTCAGTGTCTATTACATAGAACACTATACAATATTTACCTTGAGTTGGTTCTCTGATTGAAATGTGAACATTATGGATGTTTTATTAAATTTGATATTTTATACTTACGTTTGCTGTATTGAAGGCAGTGGTTGACTGAAGACAGAGACAGGAAGTAGGTCCTGCACTTCTATGCATTCAGCTATGACAAATACAGGATGAGAAACATATATTATGTGTTATTAGTTACAATGACAGATAGCACCAAATGTTACTTGACCTGGCAGCAATTCTTGTGGTTGCCAGTAGGTGTATTATGAAATAAAACCTTCGATGATAATTAGTTAAATAAATTTAAATCTTTGAAAAATGGTAGGTAGCGGAGTGAATTCCTTGCATACATTCACACACACACATACAATAAGTGAGTGCTACTCATTTGCATTTATTGTCCTATGTGTAAATGCAGAACAGTTCTGATTTGAGGTAGGAACCTGAGATTGTAAATGTATATGTGAACAGTCCTAGTGACAATTCACATATTAGTATTAATAGAATGTTGTAATCAAGGAAGCAATGATTTGAAGACATATTCTCATATTTTGTTAGTGATTAAGTATACATTCAGTGCAAAATAAGTAAAATAATCCACTTTACATGCCCCACTGTTAAAATTACTTCACGTTGACATCTTAGTCCTCTACTGGCTAACTACTAGTGAGTGGTAGTGCATAGCATAAGTGCCAAGACCACAATGTCCGTCCCCTAGCTTATACATAGTAGTGTAATGACTCTGACTGCACCTAGGCACTTTGAAAGGTTGCTTTCCTAGAAAGAACATCATGCACTCCCAGGTGTTGGGAAAGCTGTCATTGTTCTTCAGTTGTGCTGAAATAGTTGGGTGGCAGTCAAGGGAATACGGTTACCATGATAACTCGGCTTTCCCTCCAACGCAAACTGATAAATGTGTGCATACACGCAAGTACAAGCTAGGAGTGAAGGATATCTACTGTTCAGTCAGATGAGGATTAAAATGTCCTCAATGGTAATAGTTTTACTTCACAGCTTACACTGTTGTGACTGATGACAGTCAATTCTTACCTTCGTAAGTGTTTGGTCTAAATGTTGTTAAAATCTGTAACTGTTGGTCCTTCTTTAATAGTTTTCTTTCAAGCTTTTCATGTTGTCGGAGCTCTCTTATCCTTTGAATGTCCCAGCGTTTTCTCTTCTTTTCGTCAATTTCAAGTTTTTGATGCCGCCTATTGTATGCTTCATCTGTAATGTCCTAGTATAAATAGCAACAAGATAGTAATTATTGTACTTTTATATATATTTTTACTACTTGTGGAGTTATGATCTGTTGGTATGTGCAATTTATATACTCATAGGAAATGTACACTCCCTGATTTTGCAGGGATACAACTAATTTTAAAAGTAACAGGTAAAATTGTACAAGTAGGCGGTAATACCTATCAGGGAGACCCATAAATTTGCTAAATAATGGATATATAGTCACTAGTGGTCAAAACAAAATATTTTAAACACAAATTCCTGAAAAAGTAGCTTGCGAGAAATTGTGTAGTAGTCAGTTGTTTTGGCAGGCTATAGGTCTTTATCTACATGTACACCCCTGTTGTGGTGTACTGTAACTCACACTCGTACTCAGACATAAAATCAGAGATTCAACAAGAATACAGAACTTACAAACAATGCAAGCTAAGCTGCAAAGGATTATGGGATTATCTGTAGTTATCATAATGCCTAATCTGTGGCACAGTGTGCCCTCTAATGATAACCAAATTTTGTTGTGAGTCAAAATGAGAAAAACTGGCATTTCTTGTGAGTCACTACATAACATAGTAAAAGATAGGGGACACCAAAATTTGATGCATCACTAGAAATTGTGTGTGTCAGTGGCGTGTCAAATTGGCTTAGATGACACACTGATAGAACAGATTTCCTACAAGGATCTGGGTAACTAAGACTAGATCATTTGTTGTCATAAAAATATGACAAGATTGTTCACAACTGTTATTGATTTTTGACTTTGTTGCAAAGATTGCAGTCATTCCAACCACAACGTCAAGCCATTTTGGAGACACAGTCTTGACACTGGGAAAATTGGATTTGTGATAGCGAGTCAACAAATATTGATTGTGTTCACCATCATTATCCCTTTAGTGTAGTACATGGTAATGGCAAAGTACCATTCACAACATTCCAAATAACAAATATTCACATTCCCTGTTGGGTATATGAATACCACTATAATTTATATGTAATTCTCTGTTACTAAGACTTGTTATCCTGATACATCTCTTTAGCTGGATGTTATAGCTGTGGATGTGGACAAATCTGACGTTGGGTCTAAGGTTTTCTAATAAACACCTTGTGAGGGCGCCATCACCAGTGAGTGACTTGGTGATCTGAGATGCTGTTGATACATACTTATGTATCAGTTTTACGTTTTACCTAATTGAGAACTTATTACACTAATATTATATTAAGTAATGATGAACATTAAACTGGCTTAAACTGAGTTTACAAGCTTTTCCACACCAAAAAATATATACAAATCTATTCTATGTTTGATATAATGTTACAGAGCTGAGTTTATAAGCTGCTATCTCAAATGAAAATACTAAAACCACAATTCAATCATGCCTTCTATAACATTACAATTGTCTTTGGGTATTGTTTGAAGAGTCGTCTGCATAGTAGAGATGGTCCTAGACATTTTTTTTATATGTATGATAAATTGTGTCATCAGATCATTTATAAGTTACATCTTACTACAAAGTTGGAGTTGTCAATTGCAATCAATGGTTCAATCAATGTGTGTAGAATAGTGCGAGTACCTTTCAAATACACAGCAAATAAATGGCACCCAAAAGGTGTAGAAACCCAGCTTGTGCACCTGTCATGTTGACACATGACAATCTTGACTTTTTATTTTACATTTATTTACCACATTTGTCACTAATTTGTTTATGTATCATGTCTGAATACCAGGATTAAATTCTGACAATAACAAGTGATGAATTAGTATGTTTCAGCACATAAAATATCATAAACATATTTTAATATGTGGTAGACATAGAAGACAAAGGAACTCAGCTTATGCCAATTCAAATTTGTTATATCAAATGATATTTGATTTTATTCTGAAAATTGATTGATATGAAGACATTTCATTAAAGGGCCATACGGATGCCGATTGGGTTTTGGTGAATTTTCAATTAGCAAAACAATTTTATCATGGCTTCCTACTTGAAAAATTAATGTGAAACAACATAAACAAAGTCTGTGTTTGTAATCCAATACATTACAAAAAGCTTTAAAAAAAAAAAATTGTTTTAAAAGTTTGTTACTGTATGTACAATAACAAACACTTTACAATCTTTTGGAATGTATTGAGTTATATAGACAAGGACTTGACATATGCTATTTCACATTCAATTTTCACATTGGAAGCCATAGTAAAATTGTTTTATAAATTAAACATCCAAAATAAAGACTCACTTCTCATCCATATAACCACTTCACACATAGAACCTGTATTCACGTGAAGATAATACAAAACACATGTCATGAAATCTCACGTTTCAATAAAAGGAAAACATGTTATGATTCTATCATTGTTAAATACAAGTTGTACCTACCTCCATACCATCACATACTGGCACAGTGGATACAATATTTATCCTCCACTCAGGCACTGCAAAGATAATGAAAACACAATTACACATGCCTTCATGTAAAGTTAGTTACCAACACATTGCATCAATAATTTGTTTAGCATCATATTTTTAAAATAAAATGCTGCCCTTGTAATTCCAAATCATTAGTATTTTCTGTACTTATCAAAAGAATATTGCATCAGCCAAGTTCTTTAACTTGGGAGCACTTGCTTGAATATAAGAGAAGGAGGGGGTCTGACATCAATGTGATTGCTGAACTTCTTTTTCACACTTTTAACCAAATTCTGAAATTTTCACACCTTCAATGATAATGTGTTCTCTGTTTTTTACTACTGAGATGTTGATTAAAAATTTTCTTATAATGTGATGTACAGTCCTGGGTTTCTGGTTAATGTTTTAATGTGTTTACCAAGTTTTTAAATTGTGGTTTGGCCGCTACAATTTTCATCATGGGTTTACATCCTATATCAAACATGTCAATGTCACGTGTGTGAACATTCCTTTAGGGAGAGGGGGGACTTTTTTTTTGCCCAAATGAATTATGTTAGTTTATTGAGCGTGTGTGACATTGTGTGATCAATCCTAAGGGATGGCAATCTCACTCTACCTTGATGCTATATCAGTATGACACTATACTCACAGCATTAAAAAGTCATAACTCATGAACGAAACACAATATTTGTCAAAAAATATACACAGGAGGTATTGAGATAAATACTTCTCCTGACTCAATGTATCCCTGTGATCTTGACAACTTACAAAGAACTGGTTCATCAAAAGACCCAATATCACACGAGACTGGAGGTATTCTGTTTTGACTAAAATAATGTACATTTGTCCATAACAGTTTTTCATCTTTTTCTTTCCGGTCTTCTTTCTCTCTTCTCTTCCAATTTTGTTGTTTATCTGTTCTTAATTTCTCACTGTTTTTTGTTGAATCAACAACTTTCGCAGATGGCGTTTTGTGAAATCTTTTACTTCCTGGCGTTGTACATTCATCTGAAGATTTCCTGTACGAAGAAATAAAAAAGGTGTATTACACTCTTTGATGTCAACTTCAGTAAATGTGTTTCATATACTGTAACAGTGTAAGTCTAGTAGTATAACAAAGGATTGAAACATCATGCAAAGGAACTAACTACTTCTGTATGTTGGCGTATAAATAGCGCCACCACAGGCAAAACTTTAAACAAAATATTATGACTTAGCACCACAGAGGGCGCTATTAACTGCCACCCTTCATCTACTACAGGAACTGACAACATGGATGGTTTACGTTGTTTTCAAAGTCAATACAAAATATTACTCAGCTAAAAAAGAGCAGTTATTTAAAAGAATAAACTTCAAGGTTTCTTGCAAGCCAAATACTCACTTGCTTTGAGACCTTATATAATACTTATTGAATTGTTCTTTTCTCTTTTTTTAAATAAATTTTTTTATGTTTTTGTTCACTTGGCAAGTGGCCGTTTTAGCAAATAAACTTCCAACAAACCTACCTTTTTTGTAACTGTGTAGAAATCTGTCGTTTTTGGGGGGATTCTGTTTCCTGAGATTTACTACTCTTGTGTGCAAGGCTCATCCGCCTTTCCATTCGTTCCAGCCGACATTTTAACTAGAGACCAAGGTACAACACAACAGTCAATATTGAGTACTAAAACATTTATAACTAAACACAACTAAATCTAACTAAACACACACCATAATATTTGACAGGCTAAGAGCTTTTCGCCTGCAACCTGTTAGTCTTGTTCACTCGACAATAGATGGCATAGTTTGGTACAATCACCTCAAAAAGTGACATAATCAATGAGATGCTGCCATAGAAATTATGGAAAAAATTAGCATCTATTATATCATAAGTCTACTACAAGTTAAATTTTCAAATGGATCAAACACTCAATATTGCTTTCATAAAACCATATTTTTGGTATTCAATTTATGAACCAGTTCCAAATCATTTAATTCATGTGTTCAGTGTAGTACTACAGAAACAACAAAAGTGTCGTGACCTCTGTTCGACCCTTGCACTCGTTTCGTTTATGGCACTGCATTATGGGAGTAGTGTACACATTCATTATACTTATATAGACGCCAGTGACGAAACGTGTTGTTATTGTTGTGTACAAAGTCTAATAAAATAGCCCGAATGATCTCGCGCCCTTTCACCAGTCGAGAGGTCTTACTATCTTTGCACTCGCGAAAAGGTGTGCATTGTAAACCAACAAAGACCAGTCTCGATTTGTGTAATTGTAAATCAAACAATTTATCGAATCATGGAAACGACATCGCGTTACCATTCTACACCGGAAGAACTTCTCCCAGACCGGAAGTAAATTCGGCTATTTGAATGCAAACCAAGTCCTGAAATTGATAAGTGTGTATTGCGTTTAAATTTGTCGCTGAATTCAATATAAAGAATAAAGCATACGCTTTCTAATCTGGGGATATGTTGTTTCCAAGAGAAATTGTACAAAGAGACGGGAAAATCCACATTGACTGCAGCGTACCCGCCATGTTGATGATGAGAAGCCATTGAAGGGTCAGTCGCATTCATGCTAATGACTGCACAAACACCTAATTCATATGCATCGCTGTCCTTTCAACGGTTTAAAACGTTGTCAACTAAATAACCGTTGATTGTCATGTGACCTTCTATTCCTCTATGGATTCCGCGATAGAAATAAAACTGAAGCTGAAAATAACACTTTACCGTGTCTCTCTCGGTTCGCAACGTCTTCACTTCGCGATCTTTCGCCAGTAGTTGTTGTTGCTGCTCTTGAATTAAGTCTAAGTGCAGAAGCAGGAGTTCTTTCAAATGCTTTACTTGTGATTCTAACCGTGTCCTTTCTTCTTCCTCCTGAAACGTTTGCTCACTGTCCGATCTACCTATGTTGTTCGATGTACAAAGCTCCTTTGAATTAGAAACGTCTTGTGCGAACGATTTACTTGTAACGTTCGTATTATTGTCATCGTGATTTGAAAGGTGGTTAGTGACAGTGGACGGCATCTCGCCATAAACTGCTGAATTTCTTGACATATTCTTTCGGTGTACACCTGGTCGACCCTCGATCTTCACACGTTGAGGTCCGACGATTTCCGATTTCATGTTTCCCGGAGCCATGAAGCAGTGGAAAATCAACTTCACACTGAAATACCTTGCAAAATCGATACTACAAAATACGACCTAGCCATTGTTGTAGTTAGACATACGGACACGTGATGTCGAGCCGCGCTTGCTAATGAATAATAATTGTGTCCTCGTTCAACGCTATTTATAAAATTAGTATCTAGTTTTGAACTTTTGAAATAAATTGAAAGTTAGAAAACACAGACATTTAATATGTTACTTATTTTTTAAAGATTTGTATCACTTAAAATGAAATTTATAGATAATAGTTTGCAATAATACTTGTGAAATAAAATAACATTCTTTATTCTTACCCATTGACGTCATATTGTGTTTGCTAACTCTGCCAGGATGCAACTTTAAGGGAACACGTTACATTTGAACTCCTAATAAGTCGATTATTAAAATGTTTAGGTTATTAATGTTCTATATCTGTGTTCACACCTACCATAACGGGAATCTGAAAAATAATTGTTTACATTGTATTGTGATAGATTGTTAAATAGGGGCAAAGTTTCAACTGAACTCAGCAATGTCTCTGTGGCGCAATCGGTTAGCGCGTTCGGCTGTTAACCGAAAGGTTGATGGTTCAAGCCCATCCAGGGACGGTTATCATTTTTTTCTTTATAAGTGTAATGTTTTTATTTTATTATTTTCCTTGTAAATCTTTTTTCTTTTCTTTTTTACCAGTTTATTTTCTATTTATTTCTTCACTATCATCTGCCAAAAAATCGTGTAAATAAATACTTCCTTTACCAACAAAAAGCTCAGTATAGTATTTAGAAATGTTGCATCTATTTTAAGAAAATATAGGTAGGCCCAAGTATATTGGTAAATGGTGTCAACAAGGATATACAACACAGTGCAGGCGGGCCCGTGGGAGACAGACAGAATTGTGCCTGTGTCTCAACGAATGCATGACTACCTACATCGTATTAGACTGTAAGATACGTCGTGCCGTTCGTTCCGCCCTCACCGGCCTCCTCTCATCCTCTCACGACTATCGCTACACTATTCCACTATCCAAACTGAAACTTTGATTTTTTTTTTAAATTTTCGCTCCGAATAGTGTAAGTAGTTCTTGTGGGGGAGGGGTTGACCGATGTGTAAGTACGGCGTACCCGAGACCAGACCACATCCGTACATATGAGACAAAATTTGTTGTATGGGCATACCGGATGGGGCCTTTATTTCTACCAGCAGCTGGGAAATAACAATAGAAGTCAGTTACTTATGAAAAGACAGTGTAATAGTGGTCAATATCATCTGTACTGAGGTAGCGCAGTGACAGGTTTAAATCTTGAGCGAAAGCTCGGTTTTGAATCTCTCCCCATATTAAACTGTTGGAGCGTCATTTTTTCAAACAGACAACCACTATATTTTCACTTGGAAATACCAATAATGTAGACATTGCACATATTAGTCAGTGATCGATATTATCCATATTAAAGCAGTATGTACAGAACCAGCAGGTTGAAATCGTGATCGTTGTTGAGGGCGCTGATTTGCGAGTGCGGACCCATAAATCAAATTTGATTTCATTTATCATGTATACAGTTACACAAATACGTTTACTAACAAGTGATGCATGTAATACTGTTGACGGTGAACGATATTACGAGTAAGTTATTGTACCTTTTTAAAGTAACAATACTAAAAAAAAAACGTTCCAGGTGCATTACTAATATCCCAGACAGTACACAAATTTACATTGTGGGTTGCTGTTCGTACAGTACAGTAGATCTGCATAGTTACGTAGGCCATACGATTTAACAATTTGGAACTTTATTACTAGTAAGAATTCTCATGTGATTTCCTGTCCATACCATCAGTATTCTGCATTTAATCGCGTTTTTCTCTCCTTTGCGAAATGAATAAAAATTTGGGTTAATGTGATGTCCGAATTTATTTCGAGATTGTGTATTTTACTAGTATAATACATTTTGCCCCTAGTCGTGACTGCACAAGCACATAAAAAGGGAATTATGCCATCGTGTATACGCAATGACGATAAATTTGAACCGTGGATTCACCAGTAAACACATGGGAGTCGATAGCAATATCATTTAATGACGATGGTGATTATCATGGTGAATCCTCATTAAAATGACATTTTAAATTCCTGTCATACCATTGTAAGACACTACAGATGGCGACTAAACATTGTGAAAAAGCATACTCCTAGCTTCCGATAGCTACTCTGAATTACAGTAAAAGATAAAGCGAAATCTATAGGACAAGTGAGTCGGCTACCACTCTGACCGTATACTAACAGTAGGTTGATACATGTGGAAAATACGCAAATTAAAAAAAATAAAAAAATAAAAAAAACCATAGGTCATTATATGAAACCTTTATTCCACATCTACTGTCTATGCTACAACCCATTCAATACCTACTCAGACCCGAAAGACGAAGAACGCTGCATGCTGCGAATCTTAATTTCAGAATCCTCTCTTCTTTTGTGTATGTTAAATTTGTGTGCGTGCGCGTGCGTGCGCGTGCGCGTTTTGAAAAAGTACTTGAAAAAAGTTATATGCCTCTGGGCTTGGTTGCTTAAATACGCAGATTGTAAGTTACTAGTCGTAGTATATCCAACCCAACTGTGAAAATAAGCTCCATTGCTTTATTCACCTCAGAGCGGTCTATTTCCTTCGTGCATTTGTTTTCGATTGTTGTTGTTGTTGTTGTTGTTGTTGTTGTTGTTTAGGGAGTGAGTGGACGCCCTTCCCCAACATCTCGAAACAATAACATCGAAATACAATTGAGGCCACATTATATTCTTAATTAGATTAATTTACATGCGAGGACGATATTTATAGAATATACATGAAATTATTAATGATATTTCATTATGATATATTTGAGCTTTTTAATGCCATTAATCACACGTCCATATATTATGCTTTGATAGTGTGACACACACACACACACACACACACGCACACACACACACACACACACACACACACACACACACACACACACACACACACACACACACACACACACACACACACAGACCATGTACCAGGCCTACCAGGAGTACCAATGTAACTCTATTTTGCTCTACGAATATACTACGTATGCATATTACATTAATGTTCACTTCAATAGTGACGTATACAATATACTCTAGATAGCCCAGAGACTTGGCTATCTGACACAGCACATTTCTGTTCTAGAGAACGACAATATCACGATATGTGTCAGAGACAATTAATTGTCTGTGTATGTGTGAAGAGCCGATAAACCGGGCGATAAACAGCCAAGTCTGTCACGTCTCAGTTCTGACTACCTATTACCACTGACAGCATACGTACACCTTGGTTTCTCATAGCGATAAATAACAATCACCAAAATTGTACTAAAAGTCACTCTGACGGCCAAGGTGGGAAAGTGGAAAGATCAGCAGTATAATTCGTGATTATATAATCGCAGTATTTATTGCAAGTCAGCGCAGTTCATTGGGTTGACGTAATCTCTAATGAACGTCGATCGAGCTCGAGTGATTATTTTGATAACGTCATCGATGTCATGGACACTGTTGACGTGGCGTTATTTCGACACAATAGAACACAATATTAACACACTCATGCTAACAATATCAATATATGCATATTCTACTAAAGAATCCTCCATGTATTGTCACAAACAAGTGTCTGTGGTATTATACAGCTATACTCAATATGTGCAATTAGTGACATTTCCATGCAAGAAATAATCACGATGAAAATGCCGCGGCGCGTAACAGGTATTTGACCTTGACCACATATGTCTGAGGATAGTCTCGGTTACCCAGAATCTCCACCCTAGCAGGCCATGAAGTTAGACGTCATGTGACAGTGGCGAGACTGGGTAACGAGACTTGTATGTGCGTAGATCTACGCTGACATTCATCGTATCGCCTGTGTAAGGGACCGGTAAGTTTCTTCGGCCGGGGGGGGGGGGGTCGGTGGATTGCGAGGGGGGTCACCCTGTTTTTGAAATTGGCAGTGGGGGGGGTCATGCTGTTTTGAAAATTGTGGATAGGGGGGTCATTGTGTTTTGGATTGTGATGGAAGAAGAAAATCCTTTTCTACAATGGCATATAGCCTTGTCTGAACTGACTGGTACATGTATAATTATTATTGTCCCTGTTTCTTACATAAATTCTTTAATATTACTTCACTTAAGAGTTCAAACATACCTCTACTATATACATATACATGTATCATCTAGCTACCACACTAGCTACAGAACATGTTGTGTAAATGCTTGGCTGTTTCATAAAGTTAATGCTTCACTTATATTGTACTTGGGGCAAAAGTAAACTTGAAGGTTTCGTAATTGATGGTAATCTTCAGAGATAGTTTATAAAAGAAGTTAATCTAAATTGTTCTACTCTTTCGTATGATGAGTAGATGCACTTTCTATTTTGGACACTATATGTTATCGACACTACAAATCACCACATCTCATCAGATTCCAGTTTCTATTATACACTAGCTATGGCCACCTAAACTTCTCTAACATACCAGTGAATTTTAATACTATACATGCAATATTAATGCCACTGTACCAATGTTACGGGACCATTTTTATGTGACATGGGAAACTCATTTAAAACTTACATTAACTTTAGCTTTGAAAACTTTCGAAGCTTTGAAATATTACCTCAAAGGCTATGAATAACCTAAAAATTGCCTTAATAGAACCAAAAGTCCTCCGGATCTGCTAGGGGAGACCCCCAGGACTCCCTCACCCCCCAGAGGTCATTCATGCATTCAACCAACAATCAGACGCACCAGCCTTTTTAATGTCATATGGTATTAAGAAGTTTCACCCTATGCTGATTTGAGATGATATTGTCTTTTAAGATGTGAAATGTTTGCCAAGATCAAGATAGTCAAAAAATTGCCTTAAACTCCAAATCTCCCTCAACAATGATACTACCATTAGATGTGCTGACCTTTACTATAATGATGGCATTTAACTTAAGACCCCCTAGGACCCCTATAAGAGGTGTACGTACATATTCTCTTCTCAAGCTATCCCATTATCTTTCACGGTCTAGATGCTATTAAACTCCATTTTGAATATATTTACCCTGTGTGGTCAATAATTATGTGATAGTGCTATCCCAGGATCTTGTAAAGTATTTATGAGACAGTCAAGCAGTCCACATTGATTCATGATAAAAAAAAAAACCTGTTATGTGAACATGGTATGGGGGGGGGGGGTCATCATGTTATAGAATGAAGTGTTGGGGGTCAGCCTGTTTTTGGTTTTACAGATAGGGGGTCACACAGTGACTTTTTGTCGACCCGATGGCAAAATGTTTTGAATTTTCGCTCCGAACATATAGTGCCTGATAAGTGGTAGCGCCATAGTTCTTGAAGTCTACACTACATGTAGGCTACACTCCCCAGGGATGGTACCAGTGGCCAGTCCTGTTAGTGTTAGGGGGTGTGTGGCCTGTGTTGGAAACCCCAGACCCCATTTTAGACCCACTTTGACCAAAAATCAATAACCCATTTTAGAACATTTACATGTTTTTTTAACGGGCTAAGAACACGCACCCAAAGGGCGACACATATACGTATACTCAAATACAGGGAGTAGCCCCCCCCCCCCCACGGGGGGGGGGGGCTATATTACACTTAGTACGTACCAGCTAACATGCCACTTTGAGCTAGCTGCTGGGGTTGTTTTTTTCACTGTCTTATTGTGAAAAAAAAACATATTGAGGTATGTTTCATCAAAGTTAAAATCAATCAATCACCGAAGTCAATTATAAAGCGCCAGTATTCAATACTCGGTGAAATTCAGAGGTGTTGTACAACTACGCATGCGTGTTGAAAGCTCTGCTGAAAAAATACCTAGTAGATTGAAACTTGAATATTGTATTCGCAATGCCCGTGTACCATGAATGACTCCCCTGGTGACGTCAGTACGCAATAGCAATTTGCAATAGTCAAAAGAATATATAAAACACACATATTTGTATTCTTCAAAGTAAATTTCATGTTTTCAATGGTTAGTTTACATATTTGTATTCTCAAAATCCTTATTTAATTATTACGAATATCTCACCGTATCTCCTCATAAAAACTATTGTATTATAATATATTATATTACATACACATTAATATCTTTTAAATTTTGTGTTGATATCCAAGTCCCATGGACTCGATTCGAAGCAAAGGAGGAAATGTTACTATTTCTTTCTTTCTTTCTTTCTTGTCAGTGAATTGCTCTCGTGTGATTTTCAGTCCATTTTATTGGGTACGTGCGACGACTGCTAAGGCTAATGTAACATGGTATAATGTACATGACACCGTGTGGTAGCGAGACGCTTCAGATGAACAACGTTAGAGGGCGCTCTCCCATAGAAAATAGTCAGCGGTCCCAATACCACTTTTATGTTATAAATTCAACACTGAATTACACATTTTCACACTGACTTTTTTCATATTAGCAATTACAGATTATGTCATGCTGATAATTATTTTCAGTTTTACCGCTCGTAAGGGATTCTTCAATAATATGGGAGGGGGTTGCATTCTCACAAGTCAGAGTAAATAATTTCAAACTAGCTGAAGCGTTAAAATATAGTGAAGGGACGTCTCTCAAGTGCTACTGTAAAGTGGTTAGTGTTTTACAATGGTCGAAGGCATTGGTTATTTCCCCCTAATACCACCACTGTGACAGTGAATGTGTGTGATTCCTGTGTTTGGACCACATTGGCATAGCTGAAGGTCAGAACTCCATGACTCGATGGGCTCAGTATCAACAATGTTGGGACTGATGTCAACATCCCCACTCCACCACATTCTCCACCTTATATCTTACCACACTATTCACCCGTGCACCCTTCACTCCTGTGAGACCCACTTATCTTTACTATTGATTTACTGCATGGTTTGTTAGTAGCAATTTGACTGATATGTTCTCACTACTGTACAACGATGACAGTACCAGCAGTGGGATGCCCTAATCACAAAATAATGCAAAGTTAGCTAATACAATGAGTAGAATGTGACCTCACCCTAATTTCATTTTCTAAAACATGGCCCTCCCAAGAACCCTCAGGAGATGTCGCATAGAGGTGACGTGAGTCAGTGTCTGTCTCTCTGTATACTCTCAGTATATACTCTCAGGTGGCCAATTGAAGGGGGTCAATCAGAACACCATAAACATAAAGACATTTTCATAAACTTTGGGTTCTGGAGAGTCCTTTCATGATTTCACATCACATAATCTTAGCTCAGTTATTGTATTGACCTCGAACTGTCTCCTTTTTACAGACTTTACTGTGTTCTTTTCCGATTTCTCTCATTAACAAACTACCACTGTTTGTTGCAAGGCTTGTACACAATCATTTATCTAGCTCTGTATCTCAGGATATAAATACACTCTCACATATTTATCAAGTGTAATAATCTATAATGTATACCCAAATCATGTGTGTAGTCAAAATATGGAAAATAGCCTAGCCTACAAAGAAATTTTCGCGACAATGTATCAATAATGGTGACCTATACATTGACCTCTATATAATTAGTGTACAGTGAGGGCGCGCCACTCAACAAAATCTTGACAATTTTCCCATAGTGATTAAAGGAATGTGTAAACTCGTGGTGGGACAGAAGGAAGTTCAACACACACATGCCATATCCCGGGTATGTAGGGGATCACAAAAGCTGAGTGAAGTCGAGGATGGCAAGCTTACCTGTGCTGAGAATAGGAAGCGTAGCGGGCATTTCAACAACATTTTTGACAACTAACTTTCATTGGGACTTGACGAATCACAGATATAGAGCTAAATTTCTTGCATAAATCATGAAATTCCTTATGGAAGGCATTGTCATAATAGTAATTACAATTTTCTTTGACAAAGTAAAGAAACCTGTTTATCAAAATAGTCAAAATTTGAAGAAATGGTAGTTTTAAACATGATACAGTATATTATAAACACAGTCATCTTTAAATGGAAGCCCTTGTGTAATACTATAAATCACTACCGGTATACTGGGCAATAGTATGTTGCAACCAATCAAATTATCTCTGTGAAGTTAATTTTTGATACAAGAAATCTGAATTAGAGAAACACTGATACCACAAGATGAAAGTAATACTTCTAGTAAACTAGCATAACCTATTCACAATATAGAGAAATACATGTACATGTCTACATTGAATGTTGGTAGTGTTACATTTACTCGACCGTTACACAAAACTCAAACCCATTTGCTTTACTTCATGTGTATCAACATGTGTCTCTTTAGTTTTGAGTTGGTTTTAAAACCTTTACCACAAGTAGCACATAAACATGGCCTAGCTGTTGAATGCACTACTGTCTTGTGCATATGCAGAGAACCAGAAGTCTTAAATTGTTTATCACAAACATCACACTGCATGGAATATTCTGCAGCGTGCAATTTACGATGCTGGACCAAGTAGCCTTTATACCCAAATGATTTCCCACAGATGTCACACAAGAATGGTCTTTCAGTTGTGTGCATATTTCTGTAATGTTGATCATGATTACTTTGAGTTGTGAAGGCTTTGTCACATTGGGAACACATGATCTGCTTTGCAATATCCTTATTGTGAATTTTCTGATGATGCATGAATGCTTGTCGTGTTTTAAACCTGTTGCCACATTCAGAGCAAGTATAGGGCTTCTCAGTTGAATGAGAATGAAGGTGAATTTCTAGAGAGCCCTTACGATTAAATACTTTATCACAAAGGTGGCAAGGGTAAGGCTTTTCATATTTGTGTCTTTTCATGTGCCCATCAAAACTCTCTTTCCTACCAAACCATTTTGAGCATATTTCACATTTATACTTCTCTTCCTTGTCATGAGCTCTGTGGTGTGTTTTTAACATGTCTTTAGAATCAAACGACAACCCACATTCTTTACACTGATAGGTATCATCTTTATCACCTGTACCTGTGGAAGACTTTACTTTGTGTTTTTGCTTATGTTTCCATAATGGTCCATGTCCATGAAACTTTGCATCACAGCTGTCACAGCTGAATGGTTTTACCCCCTCATGAATATTCATATGTTCACGTAAACCATTATTCGTTGTGAATGTCCGGTTGCACTTCTGGCATGTGAAACTTTTTTCTAATCTGTGACGTCCCATATGTTGTCTGTACAGCTCCTTCCTTCCATACCACCTCGTGCATATGTCACAGTTATACTTTTTCTCTGTATCATGACTACTTTCATGAGCCTTCAAAAGCTCCAAATTTTCAAATCCAGTGGAACACTCTCCACATTCAAGGCCTTTCTGCTTCCTTGTACTGTCATGGTGTGTTTTCTTCTGTTTCCATAACGGTGCATGTCCATGAAACTTCGCATCACAGCTGTCACAGCTAAATGGTTTTACCCCCTCATGAATATTCATATGTTCATGTAAACCATTAATCGTTGTGAATGTTCGGTTGCATTTCGAACATTTGTGACGTTTTAGTAATCTATGATATGTCATGTGTTGTCTATACCGCTCCTTCCTTCCATACCACCTCTTGCATATGTCACAGTTATACTTTTTCTCTGTGTCATGACTACGTTCATGAGCTTTCAAAAGCTCCAAATTTTCAAGTCTAGCAGAACACTCTCCACATTCAAGGTCTTTCTGCTTCCATGTACTGTCGTGGTGTGTTTTCTTATGTTTCCATAACGGTGCATGTCCATAAAACTTTGCATCACAGCTGTCACAGCTAAATGGTTTTACCCCCTCATGAATATTCATATGTTCACGTAAACCATTATTCCTACTGAATGTTCGGTTGCATTTCGGACATTTAAGACATTTTTCTAATCTATGATATTTCATGTGTTGTCTATACCGCTCCTTCCTTCCATACCACCTCTTGCATATGTCACAGTTATACTTTTTCTCTGTGTCATGACCTCGTTCGTGAGCTTTCAAAAGCTCCAAATTTTCAAGTCTAGCAGAACACTCTCCACATTCAAGGTCTTTCTGCTTCCATGTACTGTCGTGGTGTGTTTTCTTATGTTTCCATAACGGTGCATGTCCATAAAACTTCGCATCACAGCTGTCACAGCTAAATGGTTTTACCCCCTTATGAATATTCATATGCTCACGGAAGGTATCATTCCTTTTGAATGTTCGGTTGCATTTCTGACATTTGTGACATTTTTCTAATCTATGACGTTTCATATGTTGTCTAAATGACTCCTTTCTTCCATACCACTTGTTGCATGTTTCACAATGGTAGTTCTTTTGAGCGTTATGCTCTACATGATGAGCCTTTAAAAGTTCCACAGTTTCAAACTCAATCAAGCACTCCACACATTGTGTACATTTCACTTTTTCTTTGAGGGTTCCCTTTTCAAAATTCCCCTTTCCTGTATGTTTTTCCTCTTGGTGTCTTTTAAGTTGATATTTCCTTTTGAAAGATTCTTTACAGACTTCGCATTCAAATGTTTGTCTCTCTTTCATGCCATTAACATAGATCTCAAAATCATTCATCTCATCATTTGGAGATTCACCATCATCACAATACATCTGTGCATTGTAAGACAACTCATCAAACTCATGATCATTTTTGACATTAAAATCACCTACATCTGTACTGTCCTCTGTATCTGCTATTTCACTTGACTTTTCCTCTTTCATCTGTTCGTGCAATAAACAATCGGATCCTGACTGAGCTGAGTCAAATTTCTCATTTTCAAATGTTTCTATGGTTTCATCTTGTGTCACTGTCTTGTCAACACCGATATTGTTAGGCATTTCACTAGAGGTTTCAGTCAATTGTGCTTTCCAATATATTACATCGCTATGTGAATTTTCATCCTCATTTACGTCTATGTCTTTCTCTGGTCGAACATTCTCATAGATATTACCATTATGAATGTCATCATCATCATGACCAGCATTATCAGCATCACTATTATGATCATCAACATCACCATCACCATCAGTATCCATATCATTCTCACCATTACTGTTTACACTCATGGTGACTAAATTGGTTGCATTGACAGATTCAATTAACCCATCATCAAGTTCTCTGATCTCCTCGATTTCATTATCATGATTCACATGAAAATGTCCCAACTCTGATTTGACTTCCAAACCAAGACATTCCTTTTCTTGCTTCAAATCAGCCATGTCAATATTTCTCTCATTCTCACTCTTCAGCCACAAATATGTATACTTTTCCCTGAAAGACTGACAGCCAGTCCTAAGTTGGTGAAAGTCAAACACCTCAGCTGCCTGCTGCAGATGTTCAATGTTATACATATCAATGAGTATTTTCCCAGTGTACATAAATTCAAGAACAGTTTCTAGAATGTCAGCATTCATATTCTGGAATGATTCTTGTAATTTACTTGTCTCACTTGGTGACATGCTGTCAAATAGTGAACTACAGCTTGCTACGACAGCATGATGACACAGAAAGGTTTGGTTCTCCACACATAGTTCTATATCAGTGAATAGAGACTGTTTTCTGAACTCATTTAGTTTATGCAACACTGATGATGGCAGATTTGGGACAATGTACTCCATGTTTGGTTGTGAGTTGGTTGCCATGGTTGAAGCGAATGGCAGGTTTTGTGTGGTGTACTCCATGATTGGCTGTTGTGAACTGGTCGCCATACATTTCAGTGGATAGATGAGATTCTTTAATATTATTGTACCTGTTGGAAAAAATAAACATTTAATTATTCTAAAATGTTGTTTCTTAAAGTTCTTGCTTAGAGTTGTCTCCCCAGACCCCTTCAAGGAAAGAGTAACAGTAACAGTAATTGTAGAGTGAGATAGACACTCGTAAATTGATGTATAAATGACAGAAGTATAAGGTAGTCTGAAAGGTCCAGCTAACCACTCGCTACCAATTTCATTTTGACAGTGGCTGTCCTGGCACGTATGAGTGCATTATATAAGTGGGAGCAATGCCTGGATCTTTCAAGCTACAGTTTAAGGGACATACCTCCATGAGATAGCCAAGTCTCTGAGCTAGAGTATAGCAAGCAAATGAACCAGATTTGCCAGAGTTCACAGGCCTAATTTTTGAGAGGACCCACAATGCAGAGTGAGTACTGGCTTAATTACTAGTACTTGTTTTTTTTTCTAATCAAAAGAAATGTAGCTGAGGGGGCCATCAGCAATTACAGATGGGGAGGACTCAGGCACAGGCGTTCGTGAAGTTGTTAGATCACAGAGAACTATGAAGATAAGGGGTTCAAATTTTACAAATTGGTTCTCGAGTGTGGGGGGGGGGGGGTTCAGAAAATTAATCATGAACTAGAGGAAGGTCACATTATATTACTTTGACTCATTGTATTATCTAACTCACAGTCCCTCTATCATGACTGTGTCTAACCATCACAGACAAGTTTCTTACTTGTTTGTGTTTATATAACGGAGTGCCTCATGACCGGCGCCTGTCAGCAGACTCGGCCGCAGCGGACGTGCTCGTGACAGGTTCAGGATTTTTACAGAATCGATGTGTATTGATATAAAAAACACGCTCTGGTTACCTTTGAAATTATTGCCTTCATACCCTGAATACACAGAACTTTCAAAAAATGTCTAAATCGTGAGCAAGCGTGAAACTGACATGACGGAGCTGGGGTTACATGTCATTCGCCAGCCAATACAACTTATGTATGGTGTACTACTGACTGACTGACTCATTGGATATATGCGTTCACTTTTTGTTCCTAAAGCTATTTTGCTCACGCTCACAGTATAGTGTACCATCTTATTTCAATTCTGGCCATGGCAGTTTCACAATAATGAATGTTATTGATGCAACTAATTAACTCTAGTTGTTTTAGATTAACTACATTGCACATGAATTGTGTCCTACATACTACATCATGTAATACATACGGTCATAACCTTAACGTGACAGTGTACACTTGTGTGTACACGGCTAAAGTCACAGTTGTTGGAAAAAAGCAGACACTATCGCATGTAAATTGAACAGTTTTGAGAACTGATATAACGTTTGAGCGAGCTATAAGAACGTGTATTTGATGCCGAAACACGTCGTGATGGATGTCAAAGGTCATGCCTGTCACAAGCACGACGTACTCGTGACAGGTGCCGGGTACAAGCACGACGTGTTCGCGACCGGCGCCTGTCAGCAGACTCAGCCTTTATTTATCTTGTGCCACTGTTGCTACAACCTACTGCTGCTGCCACCGTTGTACCATATACTAGCAGTTCAGTTTCTGTTGACAGCCATGCAGTGAGTCAATTATTACTTGTGATGTGAGGAGCTAGAACACCCCCCCCCCCCTACCACCACCACCACCACCACCACCGGGACTCTGGGACCACCACCACTTTATGCAAACTATAAAAGATGAAATTTGCCTTATACGTATAAATTATAATATACTGTATATGACGGTGGTGCATAACTTTACGACTATGCCACATTAATTACCTATCCTGTTTACGGCGCCGTTGAGAAACGTTAATAGCTGGTCGTGCATAGCCTCCATAGCAGCCCCGGGCTAGCGTAGTACTACGACTAGTCCTACTTGCAGCTGGCGCCGCAGGCAGTGCACGCGTTACACTAGCACTCAGGACTGGGGTAGCCCGATACGTGGTACGACCAGCTAACGATGTATCTCATCAGAGCGCCGTACACAGGCTATTAATTACCAACTGTGTACGCCAATGTAAGTGATAAACTATTACATAACAGTGGTTATTTTGAACTAGTTATGATCGTTATCGACCATTTTCACAAAGTGAGAACTTACCAGGGTACAATATCTGTATCGTTGTGCCAACTTTACAGAGCAATGTAGATCACTTCGCTTCCGGTCCCAGCTGGTCATGAAGTGAGCCACTAGCGGTGTGAGGAGCTGGAAAGACCAGCCTTATCACTGTGTCGTGCCTAGCCTCCCTAGCAGCCCTGGGATCGTTTATGGTGAGCAAAGGATGGCGGTGGCTAAGTCTCTCTGTTTCTCATAGCGATGAATAACAATCACCAAAATTATACTGAAAGTCACTCTGGCGGCCAAGGTGGGAAAGTGGAGAGACCAACAGTATAGGGGGCAGCGAGCATGTAACTGATTGATTGATCGATCGATCGATCGGTCGGTCGGTCGGTCGATCGATTGATCGATCGATCGATCGATTGATTGATTGATTGATTGACTGACTGACTGACTGACTGACTGACTGACTGACTGATTGATTGATTGATTGATTGATTGATTGATTATTTGGTTGAATGATTGATCGATTGAATGATCAATTTTTGTGGTGCAATATAACTTATTTTGTGTGTGATATTGATCAATTCACCTTAAAAATACTTCTTTTTCTTTCCCTGGTTAGGCTTTGCTCTCAGCTATATATCTCTCTCAGACCACTAGCAGTCTGAGGCTGTGTGTAATTCTCTCTTTTTCTTTATTGACTAAATAAAGACGCCTTGTCCATTCTTCTCATCTTATCAAAATTAAAACATTCGACATGACATGACTATAACTTTACAACATAAACTCTAAGGCATGCTAGATACTTTCTAGAAATGGTGAGTTGAAGACCAGCGCCTAAATGTGTAACAAATGATAATGTTTGGCAAGTTAACTATCATAGAGAAAACATAGAAATAAACTTGTTTATACTAAACTTTGCATAAATATAAGTATTAATAAATAGATACATCAAACACTCTGACATGAATCAACTTTAAAATTAAAGTTACCCTAGAATGTATTGCAGGAAATAGGGTAGTGAACTGAGATATGCAACAACTCCAATAAACATATTCGTATTGTAAAACATTTTTATTTGCTATTCAAAATGGAAGATAGAGGGGGACTTGAATTTTCTTGATCCAGACAGAGGGGGTACTTAAAATGTTGGGCTATGGCAAGGGGGGTGTAATTATCGATGTTAAATGTGATTTATTTATTCATTTCTCGAATCAACGAAAATGTACATAACACAGATCTTACAAAGTATATGTGTGTTTACCTTGACCCATGATGTATGCTAGTGCTAGCGTAACAAGATCCAGATTCTGAGATGGTTCAAACAAATTTAGCACAATTTGAATTACGAAAGCATTACAGAGAGTTTTCGACTATACTAAGTCCTCTAACTTTATTTATTCGCTGTCAAACGTGCCACTAGATAGATGGTGTAGTCGTAGATAGATCATCGACTATATATTACCCTATATTTTAGAGAGCGAAAAAAATAACACGACATCGGCAGTCGAGATCTCTACTTACTAAGCTAGACACAAAAAGTAAAAAACAAACATATTGCTGCATGTTATTAATATACGCTATTGAATGGACATTTATATTGGTATATTAAGTAAACTCAGGATTTATATCAGAAGTGTTGACATCTAGACAACACTGCACACAACCAGAATTTACCGATAGCAATCTAAACGGGCTGGTTATAAAATGAATTTGAGTGGCGTTCAAACTAATAGGTAAAACCAATAGTCGGTAATATGAATTTCAGCCAACAACGCTGACTTTATTCTTTAAAAACGTTCTTGAAATGTTCACAGATGAGAATCATTTGAAATGAAAGTTAACCTCTTTCAGAGATGGTGACCAATACAGAAGACTCTATAGAGGGCGATTGATTTTTATACCTCTGACGTCAACAACAAATGTACAATGTCATCACTAGTAACCAACATATTACAGTTCACATTTTTCGGACAATGACTGATGGAAAGTACTACAAACACGCTTAAGTCACTAGAGTAATTATAACACTACACAGAGTAGAGTTGACCCAGGAAGAACACGGGCTAGTAACACTGAATTGAGACATTTATGACAAAATAGTAAGTTATTCTATTTGGTACAGCTGACATTCAAACCATGTGACATCCTCCCGTCTGTTCCTGGTACACTTCAATCACATCATCATCTTCCATTTCCAACTGAAATAAAGCAGAAACATTTTGGGTTAGTGTGATGAAATTGCCACTGAATCCCAAGACACAATAAAGACAAATGATAAAGCTAAAGAAAGTAATTAATTGGCTTGATTGAAGACTTTTTTAAAAATTAGTTGTAACTTGTAAATCCTTGTATACTTCATAGTCATTCTTACTCTATTCCAAGTTCTGAAATATAATTTAGCTCCAAGGGTATGTCAGAGTGATGAGAACTTATAGCCGCAACTACTTGATATCTTGGTTGACATCATGACTTCATGTACTACACATGTACTACTTATCGGCATGCCTAAGAATAAGGCAACCCTCTTGTTGTAGTTTGACCTTCTGCTAGCTTGACGTAATAAAATGCTATTGCAGGCACTGAAAATAAGATGATATAGCAGTGGTGTGTACCTAACCCCTTAGTTTAAATACAAAGGCATGTCTTTTGTATGGTCAAAGTAGTCTGAAAGGTCCAGCCGTTGGTGCACTTATAGCGGCACTCGATAACCCATGTGAAAGAGCATAGTATACTAGTATAAGCGGAAGGCTAGGAACGCCCGGATCTTTCTGGCCACAGTAGAGATGGTGAAAAAATGACAGATAAATTCCCAGCAAACAAAAATGTTCATAAAGAAGGTAAACCGTCTATGATAAATTAGAAAGCATTTTTTCAGTATTTCGTCGAAGCTGATAACAGCAACAAAAACATTTAAAAAGTCCAAATGAAGTATATCAGTGTAATACCAACCTGTTTGGGCGTCTGGTCATCATTAATTCTCTGTCCGTCAAATAAGAATCTGAGTGAATTCATTGGAACACCCTGAGATGAAAAGTGGTGAAATATCATAGATAGATTCTTATAGATGTGGACAAAGACAACGAGCGAGTATACAACATTCCACTTGCAATTAATGGGTGATTAAAAAGAATATCAAAATGGTTCAATGTGTAATCATAAATGTTAATTAATTAATCAATCACTCAAGTAATTATGAAATATGCATGTGTCAACACTCAATGTACATGGTATATAAAATTAGCATAATTGTTGTATTGCAGCACAATATATATATGTTACTATTGGAGTATTTGCTATCACAACCGTCATTATCATGGGTATTTCAGAGTTATAACCATACATATGATTGATCCTTCGCTCCTCTGTTACCATTGTGTTTAAAGGCAAGTGTTTGAGTCCCAGGTTCTCACATTAGTGTTATCGTGTCAGTAGAGCCATACGGATTACATAGGATAGCTCTGTCATATTTTACAACTATTTTCCACAGCTAAATTTTAATTTACGGTTTGAAATGTTGGTGTAACAACAGTACGTTGTCGGAGCTACAGAGAACTTGAGTATGGCCCAGAACAAAAGAATAAATTTTATCTAATCCTCCTTGCTCCAATGAGATAGGATAACACTAATGCAAGAAGCTGGGATTGAAAGATTGGCCTTTTAAACGCATGTGGTTTTATATCATCGCGACTTGCGCAGTGATATATAGGGTGCATATATAATATTTGCCACTCTTTCCCTTTATAATGTTTAGAGTTATCGTCACACATACCTGTCTATCACTGTAAGCTTGTTTTAGTTTCTTCATCCCTGTGGTCTTTTTTATTTTGAAGTGGATTTCACTGTTGTCCTGTGGAATTCCAAATAACAGAATACGTTGATGAACACAAGTAAGTGTACAATGGAAGATTTATATATTTAACACACACGATGTATGTATTGATGTATGTATGTTTACTTTTAACCATAGAGTACATGGGCTTGAAATTGAATTGGTCATATTTATTTACAAATAATTGTTCTTGTCTAATGTTTACGTTCTTTCATTACAAAATTAGTTTTTGTTTGTTTACTTTCTTTTTCTATTTGGAAATACCGACGACCCTTCCTCGATCGCGATCGCCCCCTCACCATGAAAGAAACAAGAATGGGCCCGGGGACGAGGAAGCGTCGTCGGTTGAGGGCGCTCAGTAGAACTAACTCATGAATAATTAATAAGGTCGTCAGCCATCGTACAGTAATGGTGGTTTTAGTTAAATCGATTTACACAAAAACACACCAGATTTTAAAATCATCACTTTATTACATGGCACCTTGTAGGGAAAAGATATTTTCAAATAGAAAAAAGAAAGAAAAAAGTGAACAAATAAAACCTAATTTTGTAAAGAAAGAACGTAAACAATAGACAAAAACAACTATTTGTAAACAAATATGGCCAATTTCAAGCCCCTGTACAAATAGACTCCATATCTATCTCGGTTTATCCGTGAAAGCAATTATAAGCTTATAAAAAGAATACACTACGCTCCGATTATTGCAGCTGTACTGTATACTGAAAGAGGAACAATAATGAAAGAGAAACAGTACTGCATATACTAACATAATAGGTCATTGACCCTCCAGGGTCTATAGTGGAGGGTCTATACATTAGCATACACCTTTGAGCAAAGACAATTAAATACAGAGAGAGTGTCATATTGCCTATTTATATGGAACAATGCGAGTAGTTATAATTAGTTACATTGTTATATAAACAAGTGCTGAAATTATTGTACATGCATATGCAATAGTTTGGTGCAAGCTCGGACCACTAAAAAAAATTTTTTAGTAGTCTGAGGTGGAAGACAGAATAGACAGTGGATGTTGTCTGAATAATGTACCAAAGTTTGGCCTGTAGGCTTTCACCCAGGTTAGGTGATTATCACCATTCAGTTAACACTTTAGTCCTCGAGCTCATGAAGGAGGCAATATGAACTAGTTGAGATCCTAGGTTCTAGAGTCCTCGGGGAGAGGGGCACTCAATCCCAGGTTTTAGTGAAGGGCTCTAAGGGACTGGTCAGTTTCTTCCACCGGGGGTGGTGGATTAGTAGAGGGGGTCCCCCTGTTTTCGAACTTGGCAGTGGGGGTCATCCTGTTTTGAAAATGTTGGATAGGGTATTGTGTTTTGGATTTTGATGGAAGAAAAGAATCCATCAATCTACAATGGCATGACCTTATCTGTATCGCCTCCTCTACGATCAGGATAAAAACGTAAACATGTACCACGAAGGTCAATTCAGGCAAAATAACAAAGGCAAAATAGCAATGAACGATTAGCCAACATCTACATCAGATTGCTATTTCAACATACGTGTAAATACAAGTAAGCCAATACTGTCCATACATGACATCGAGTCTTCGACAACCAACACACTTCTTTGAGGTAAAATGTACCAGCATGATACAGTATCCGAACAAATTATGGATTACTACTTACCGCACCTAAAACTTTTAAGTTGATGTGTTCGCTTTCCTCGGATATTTGTGCCTGAAAGAAACAATCGTAAAACATATTAATACTACTGATGAAGAGAGAAAGGGTTTAAATAAAAATCCAAGGTGATCTTTAGCTAACAATTGTTTTCTGGTTACCTGATCAGACATCTTGTGTTGTTTCGATTTAGCACTTCGTAGTGTGTGGATTCTGGTCTATGAATAGCCGGTGAACGTCATGGGTAACGCTCATTATCTGTTGTAATTCAAATAATAAATGCATACATAATGAGCATCCTAACATTACAATCATTCTTGTCATGCACATACCCATTGTGCGACAAGGACAAATGGACGATATCGGGTATTGTACTGTATATTGTGCTGATAAAGGCGGAGCGGTAGTTGTTTGGCGTAAAGATCTGTATATAGCTGATGAGACAGAGAGACAACTTTTGAACATGGATTTTTACCAGAAATTGGAAGAAGATATCACTGAAGACGTGCAACGTGTTATTACAGATAATGTTTGTGAAGTCATGATAGATGAATGGTTAGCGTGACCTACTTGGAATCTACTGGTTGCAGGTTCAAAACCTGTCGCTGCCTGCTGTTTGTTTCTGAGTGGCTAAAGTCCTTGGGCAAGATTTGAACCACGACTGTGCCTCAGTCAACCCAGCTGTATAATTGCAATGCGAAGGCTTTAATATGCGCATTTGTATTTGGCGAACCCAAACTGTAAAGGGAAGTATTTCGAACTCCCCTGCTATTCGCTGAAATGGCTGCAATGGATCGTATGCTGCCCAGGGAGTTGAGGAAGACTAAAGGGCCGTTGTGCCGTTCTGATCCGAGCCAGGGGTATATTGTAGAACGCTTTGAGGACGATGTGGGAAATATATAAGAATCCAACAGCTTTTGTATATCATCTGGCGAATTTTTAACAGAAGCACTTAATATTATAACCCGTTGACCTACAACAGCGGTGTTTTATTGACTACCTATATTCATTAAGCTGATCAGCCCACTATATCGAGAACTCTATAGAGGTCCGAGTAATAAAGTTTATATTCCTGGAAGACCCATCGTCTCAGCTTGCAACTCCCGACGGAACACATCGCGCGTTATTTGGATGCCATTCTACGACCAATTGTTGCTTCTCAGCCCACCACCTGCATTGAAGATACGAACCATGCACTTAAAGTATTTGATGGCTTTCAATTCCAACAAGGTACATGTATGTAAGGCACAGTATCGTTTTTTTCCTATGGACGTTAAGTCTTTGTATACTTCCATACCACATAATGAAGGTTTAGTTGCACTCAAACACTATAGTAGCTAGACCCTCCTATACCCACGTTCTGCTGAGATTGGCTGAACTTCTTCTTACATGTAACAATTTTACCTTTCATGACAGGTATTTTGTGCAGAAACACGGCGTCGCTATGGGAGTTGTCTAGGTCGTAGTCAATTTATAGTCAATTTATTGTCTATTTATGTCTTATCAGGAATACCTTATTTTCATATCATACCATGGGATATTACCTGATTTATATATACACGCTTTATTGATGATGGTGTTGGTGCTGCCCCACTTAAACTTGAGGAACTGATCATACAATTTATTGATTACGTGTGCAACTTTAATTCTGCTATTCAGTATATTTATGGTATTTCTGAACTAACTATCAATTTCCTTGACATCTCACTTAAGATTGGCGGTGATGAAATAGCTACATCTGTTTATACTAAACCTACTGATTCATATTCATATCATTTTGCAGTGTGGTTAATCACATCCTAATAAGGGAGCGATCAGTTTTTTAAGGCTGCTCAGTCAGCCAGTAGAGCCTGAGAGCTGTTAATAGTAAGTTTAAAATATTGCAAAACATGGGGTTTTATACCAACACAAAACTTTACGACTAGTGTGTGGCACCCATTCTTGACTCTCGCTCTGGAGTATGGGGTTTTAGTGAACAATGTGATATGGTGCAGAACAGGGCCCTTCGGTTTTATCTTGGGGTTCATAGATTTACACCTATATACACGCTATTAATGGGGATACTGCATATTGCTATGGTCAGATATTGGAACCGTCTAATCCAATTGGACGAGAACAGATTAACTAAGATAATATTTCTTTGGGACTTTTCACTTAATTACTGTAATTAGTCTTCAGAAATTTGTAAACTTCTTGATGAGTTGAATTTAAATGCATATTTTGATGTTCTTTTTCCTCTTGATTTATCCTTAGTAGAACAACATTTACGTCATCAGCATCAATTAGTTTGGGTCAAAATATCAACGAAAAACATATGTTATTTTCAAAGATAATTATATCACTGAACCATACGTGTATGAGTCTTTCACGAAGTCAGCGATTTTCTATGGCAAAGTTTCGATCAGGGGTTTTACCACTACGTTTAGAAACTGGGAGATATAGAAACGAACCAGTGGGCGATATACTTTTTGTATTTTGTGACCAAAATGCTATAGAAAATGATATTCACTTTATCTTGCATTGTAGTCTTTATGATGGCATACATAATACTTATATTAACACGGAAAATAAAACCGAATACATCACACTGTCAGACAATGAGAAATTAAAGTACTTAGTAACAAATCAGGTTAGGAATATAGCAAAATTCACTGAAGCCGCCTTTTTAAGACGGATTGAAATGTTGTATCTTAGTTAAAGAAAAAAAAATTCTCACTATATGTACAATTACTTCTTTTTTTCACTATAACATCTCTTTATTGTCAATGTATCTTTTTTTTGTTCAAGGTGACTTATAAGCCCGAAGGGCTGGGAGGTATTTTATTACCTCATGTCACTATAATAAAAATTACTTACTTAATACTTACTTACTTACTAAGATATAGCCTAATTACCGAAAATAATTGATTATGCATATTATTCATTAACACTGTAAGGTATATCAACACACTTCATAAGACATATGCACTGTTATGTTTATGTAGTAAATTATATTGAAATTAAAGTATGCAGTCTTAAGATATTGCTTAATTACTCGATTTAATTGATATGCAAATTGACTTAATTAACATAACCAGATTTCGCTCAACAACTAATCAGTTCTAGCCATACATTATATGTACCAAATTTCATCATAATTGAGCCAGTCGTTTTAAAGAAAATGATGAGACAGACAGACAGACAAACAAACAAACAAACACACACACACACACACACACAGATGGACAGAGAGAAACACACACAGAGACATCGTCATTTCAATACCTCCCTTATGGGAGGTAAAAACTTACTCAAAAAACTTACTACTGGGAAGTCCTTATTGTGTAGGTGATCATTCACAACATGACGATCTCATCAACAATGTTCAAATTAGGTGTGAGTATGTGTTTTTGTTTTTGGTCAAAAATGCTAGTATTTAATTCCAAAACTACTGAGTAGATTGGGCTGGAATTTCGTTGGAATGGGATGTTATTCTACAGACATTGTTCGAGACATTAACACCACTGGCCCTAGTAACCATACCCTTAGTAACAGTCAAATGCAAGTACCGGTATATTATGCAAACATTAATTGGTAGGAAAGTGCATAAACATGCAACAAATGTATCCAAATATGCCGAACAAGACCACTCCTATGGCAAGTCAAATGATGGTGCCATTATGTAAAGAAAATAGAGATGGGTATGCATGTGGATAAACGTCCAAACTGATGACCTGTACGCCTAGCAACAAAAGCACATCCACAGCAACAGTCAAATGACGGTGTATATCCCAAAGATAACAACGGTGATGGATAGGCAAGTGGATTAACTTCCAAAAAGCGAATGCATACATGCCGAACATTAGTTCATGCCCATAGCAACGACCAAATTATGGTATACATTGCTAAGATAACAGGGATGGATAAACAAGTGTATAAATATTCAAAATATAAATACATGTACATTTAGCAACTATGACCCCCTCCCATAGCAAAATTGAAATGTTAGTCTATATTGCAAAGATAACAAGGATGAGTCACTTTACAATATTTTACCCATAACTCTCTCTGACTTGCACTTTTGAACATATCTCCACGAGGTCAGACAAATCTCACCAATGTACAGGGTTCTGTAAAAACATTTTTGACATTTATGAAGTATAGAATTGCCACTGATGAGTTTCTAAATACCCATTTTTTATTGGTTATGCTATCTGCTAGACTTTTTTTCAACATGTTTTCCTGAAAGACATGCAGAATATTTGCAATGAAACTAAGGAATATTTCTGCACCTGTTATGACTCTGTCAAAGATATAGACTACTCTGAATAGGTATAACAAAAGAAATTTACATATTAAAACTCTTCATACAAACTGGCTACCAATGTTAGTGATACTTTGACATCGAAAAGTGATTCAGAGTACACGTTTAATTTAGTTTTAGTGCAATTTGATGCATTTAGAATTTCTTTGATTACTAAGTGCACCTATACTAGTATATTATTTAAACATAAGTATTACATCTAAAAATTTGGGTTTTTAAAAAGCTATAAAATAAGGAACCTTCAAGCATACTAATCAGGGAGAGTTGTGGGCAAGATATTGTATGACGTGGGTGGGAAATTGGGTAAACACTCAAAAAAATGCACACATACATGCCTAGCAACAATACCACACCCATTGCAACAGTGAAACGATGATGCATATTGTAAATACAACAGCACTGGTTTGGTAAGAGGATAAATATTCAAAAATTGACATATTTACCCAACAATTAGTATACTGACCATAGCAACAGTGCAATGATGGTGCATATTGCCACATACATGTCTGTGGTATTGCATAGGCAATAACAGTAATTGGTCTATGGATAAACATTTTTTTTAAATCCACCCGAACTGTAGTTGTGCTGCACCACCATTGATGCTATTTTTTAAATGACCATGCAGTATTTCAGTAAAGTAAACACAGTGGCACTACAACTAGCATACAGAGACTTGTAATTGGCTTTCTATAAATCTAGCAATCCTACATCAATACCAAACTATGAGAAGTTTGTCGGTACTGAAATAAGTTCTGAATTTAAAAATTACCAAGAGTTTCATGGAGTCCTATTGTACTCTTAATATAAACCAATGATGTTATTGTGTGTCACAAAACATACATTTGAACTGGAAGGTAGAGTTTGGTTGTAAACATAACCAATCGAATGAAATAACCAATTGCAAACATCTGTCAATACCTGTTGGATTACTACTGACAAGTGTTGTTGTTAACATGATTTGCATGTTACTAATGCTCAGCTAGTGCTGAAAAAGTTGTTATTCTTGGCACTGGTGTAGTGCTAGATTAGAATGCCAACATTAAGTCTCTGGGCCATACCCTCGCATGTATATGTGCATGGAACCCCTTCCTACAGTCCTGCACAGGCGGACATCTGAACATAAACAAAATAAAAACATATGCACAGAGGGGTAAAGGTATACTTTATTGAAATTCATCACGATGCCCCTGAACAAACTTTTATTAAAGATTTGACATAAACATTATGTGATGGAAAATAACTAAAAAAAACAAAACAGGAAAACAAACATGAAATGAAGTCAGTGATTTTAAAAGGTAGTGTATTCATAATTTTTTTCCCCATTTTGGTGTTCCATAAAATGCTGATGATGAAACAAGTGATGATTCACATTTTTTTCCATCTACATACTTGTATTTGAATCTAACCCCTACCCTAGTATCAATACAACCACTAACCTATTCGTTGTTATGACAACTGAATTGAGATTGAGTGAAACACTTGGTTACCAACGTTTCAATTGAGCAAAACACAAATACAAAATGTCTTTCTAGTCACACACTTTTACAACATTATCTTAAAAAATATCTTATGATAGTAGTTCAAATGTATTCCTTCAGTAATGTGAACATAGTACTTACTCCCCTACCCAGTCCCTCCTCCACTTAAACATGGATTTATACTCCCTTCCCTTTGCAAGTGTTCTCCCTGGGTCAAACATTGCTTTTCATCTGGGGTCAAAGGTTACTAGTCACTCGCATCAAGGGCTACTTCTCACTCAAGATCATGGCGCACTTGTCATCCAAGATCAACGGTTACTTATCACCTGAGGCCAACAAAGTGCTTGTCACATGGTCATGGTTCACATGTCACCAAACCCCAAACGGTTACTTGTTGCATGAGGCCAAGGATTGTTGGTCATTCAGTAAAGATTGGATCTCTATTCTTGAATTACTACCTGAACTCTCACAATTTTAGCTGTTGTTTACATTTATTCACAACCTTGTAGTTGGTTATTGTAGGAATTATATACTGGTGGAAAAAGGGAGATACAGCATACCAGTGTGCAACATACTAAAACTCTGCATTGACTAATTAACCCTGACTACTGCACTTATCAGATAAATACAGGACTCCTTTTTCAACTTTATAGCTGCAGTATATTAACATAACCTGTCTCAGCTCTATTCCATTACCAAACTCTGTACAATAGTTAGAACCTTCAGAAAATGCCCTACAAATAACCTGAACTGCGAGTTGAAATGTTAACAAAAGCAAAATACAGCCAAGACCATTTTATCACATCTTAAATTGTCGACATGTCTTAGTACTTTATCTTACACTTTTGGTATTTCCCATCACTGATGAGATAATATCTTTCACTACCAATTTGCAAAAAGACAGGTGGACAAGTTCATAGTACTGTATAAAGAAACAGACTCTCTTATGGATAGCGCCCTCTGGTGGTATTGTAGGACAGACAGCTAGATGGCGTTGGTTTTTACTGATGCCACAAACCATCATACACACAGTATACTGTAAACATTAGAAATGTTCACTAAAGACTAATCTTCCCTTTTTTCTGCTAGTAGCAAAAACACAAAGTTACTTTGTGGCCAAAGTGATTTTTTTTGCAGATAACCAATGCACCATATTCGGTAATTTGCAAAAATAAAGTTTTTGCGAACTATGGCAATATGAGATATGAGACCACAAAATAACATATTCTAGTAGCAAATATATCTAATTTTACAGTATACTGTGGGTACAATGAAGGATAAACAGTAGAACATATTAATTAAAGTGCAAGTGTGATCTGTATTTCCAAATATTTATGTTGAATTAATATATTCAGATGATAAAACCAAACCCAAAGTGCGGCATTTCTAAGACAACGTTTACGGTATTTTTTTTATCGGCAAAAGCATAGAAGTCTTATTTAAGATCAGTATTTTAGTGAAATATTTGTACTATGATACTAAATCTGCAGTTGCTGCATAAATTACTGTATTTCTTT
The DNA here is from genome assembly GCF_964340395.1 of Glandiceps talaboti. NCBI lineage: Eukaryota > Metazoa > Hemichordata > Enteropneusta > Spengelidae > Glandiceps > Glandiceps talaboti. The sequence goes on from NC_135552.1 coordinate 8,381,225, forward strand.
TGACAGGAAATACATAATAATGCTGACGATACTCAAGTCTCTCAACCTAGTTCAAGTGGTCTACACACGTTGTAACACCGACCCCAAAAAAAACCTACACCCGCAAACAACCAGTTGGAGTATGGTGACCTGTTATTGTTCAAACTGCTGCCATCCTAGCTTCATCATAAATAAGTATCTACTAAAATAATCAAGTCCACAGTTCTACATGCTCACATGTTGATCAATTTAAAATAATCTCTCTGAACTTTAAAGATTTCGGGCCTTAGCTTTGTGATGTCATGCACAAAAAAGAAATTTACAGCTGTCATAAAACAGTATACAACATTCTGAAGATGCCAAATACTATCTCACAGTCAAGTACATGTATGGTTATGGGAAATACTTCTAAAGATAGAATTCATATGAGTGATAGAACAGAAAAGGGTGAGCTTATGCTGATAGAAAATGTGCTATCTTCACTAATCGTTGGAAACATATTGGAAATGTTCGTAGACAACACTGAACACAAATCATAAGTGAACAATCAAAACAAGCTATTTGTAAAAGCGCTCCAACTAGGTAATACCAAGGGGTTTAAATATGATATTCAACCAACCACAAACCTTACTCCGGCTTTTGGTAACATTCTTGAACAGAATAACGATAAAGTCAAACATTTTTAGAGATGTAACCAATACTGAAGACTCTCTCTAGAGAGCAATTGATTTTCATAACCCTGATGTCAGCAATATACTGTACAATTTGTAACACAAATAACTAAAAAAAAGGTTCACATTTTCGGACAATGAATGATGGAAAGTACTACAAACACGCTTAAGTCACTAGAGTAAATATAACACTACACAGAGTAGAGTTGACCCAGGAAGAACACGGGCTAGTAACACTGAATTGAGACATTTATGACAAAATAGTAAGTTATTCTATTTGGTACAGCTGACATTCAAACCATCTGACATCCTCCCGTCTGTTCCTGGTACACTTCAATCACATCATCATCTTCCATTTCCAACTGAAATAAAGCAGAAACATGTTGGGTTAGTGTGATGAAATTGCCACTGAATCCCAAGACACAATAAAGACATATGATAAAGCTAAAGAAAGTAATTAATTGGCTTGATTGAAGACTTTCTTAAATTAGTTGTAACTTGTAAATCCTTGTATACTTCAGAGGCATTCTTACTCTCTTCCAAATTCTGAAATATATTTTAGCTCCAAGGGTATGTCAGAGTGATAAGAACTTATAGCCGCAACTACTTGATTTCTTGGTTGACATCATGACTTCATGTACTACACATGTACTACTTATCGGCATGCCTAAGAATAAGACAACCTTCTTGTTGTAGTTTGACCATCTAGCATGAGGTAAAATGCTATTGTAGGCACTGAAAATAAGATGATATAGCAGTGGTGTGTACCTAACCCCCTAGTTTAAATACAAAGGCATGTCTTTTGTATGGCCAAAGTAGTCTGAAAGGTCCAGCCCTTGGTCCACTTATGTACCCCATGTGAAAGAGCACCGTATATTATAAGTGGAAGGAACGCCAGGATCTTTCAGGCCACAGTTAAAGTAGAGATTGTGAAAAAAAATGAAAGGTAGATTCAAAACAAAAATGTGCATGAAGATGATAAAGTGTCTATGACAAATTAGAAAGCATTTTTTCAGTATTTCGTCATAACAGCAACAAAAAAATCTAAAAGTCCAAATGAAGTATATCAGTGTAATACTAACCTGTTTGGGCGTCTGGTCATCATTAATTCTCTGTCCGTCAAATAAGAATCTGAGTGAATTCATTGGAACACCCTGAGATGAAAAGTGGTGAAAAATTGTAGATAAATATTCACTGGATAGTTTCCAAATTCCATAGATAATAAGTATATTATTACAACAATCGACATCCAATACATTGATCAGAGGATCAGTGCATAGAAATAATGACAGTTGATATATTAATCAAATAATAAACAACCCTCGATAATATTATATAGACTTAGTGAAATCAGTACACAATGTACTTCCTATAATATACACAAAATCTTCATAAAAACACAGCCCCCACCTCTTATCACTTTCTGTCCTTGTAACTAATGAAGTATTAGATTTAGTTTAAATTTTGACCCTGAAGGTTAAGGTCAAATATAACGACACTGATAAAAAGGTCATGTATGAGGTAAACCATTGAATTAGGCCAAATAAAACAAATTGTGTTTCTGATAACCCCAACTGACCCTATATATTGTCCAAAAAAGTAAAATTATAACAATTTACTTCTATTTCCCTGTAGATTTTGTTGCCAAAGTATCTTTGGTTACTTTTTTAGAAGCACATTCCAGATCTACAAAGAAACAATGTCTTTTCAGCCTATAACAGCACAGTCTGCATATATTGTGTTTTGTCTACTTCTGAATTGTCTTCATTTACTTCTTTATACATATCATCTACTGTTACGGAAGTACTGTGACCAACGAGTATTTTGTCTTTGGATCCAAGTAATTAAAAAAAATAAACATAAAATAAAATTCCAACCTATCTACCCTATTTTCTGAAGTCATGTTATTGAAAACGATTTTTTCCCCCTTTAAGTGACTTGTTGTTCCCGAGCTACCGTACAATTTTCAACAATATGGCTGCCTTTCAGTAACAAGTGATATAAACACCATAATGATACATGCATGTATAAGTTACCCATCCTCTGTACTACCTTTGCACAAGATTTGAATGAAATTATCCATCCACAAATGTCGCAATATGTAGGAAATGGGGAGATTTGGGTAAATGTCTGAGGTCAGAGGTCAAGAACTTATAAATGTCTCGTATGTTGCAGTTTTTGAGTTGCCTGTAAACAGTGATTTCTAGTGAGCTTTGACAGACAACAAATACTTACTAATCTTTCACAGTAAGACTGTTTCAGTTTCCTCATCTGTGTGGTCATTTTTACTTTGAAGTGGATTTCACTGCTGTCCTATGGAGCCACAAATAATAATAAAAAGACAATTTTGCATTAATAAATATATGAAAGTAGTAACTTGTAACTCGTTAGTTGATAGGTGATAAAATTACTTAACTCTGCTGCCAGACATCTTGGTATTTATATCAAGGGTTGTCAATCATTAATGTATTCTCGACGTTTGAATGTATACTAGCTAGTAATGTTCATGACACAAGTCAATCTGAAAGCTCCTTTATTCACATTATATACCACTAACAACCACCCCAATTTATGAGGAATTGTTTTTCCACATTTGGCAAATTAATGCAGCCATCTTGAAATGGAAGTCTATGTAATACATCACAACATTGGTCGATTACAACCAATACACGATAATCATGCACCAGGATTTCAAAGGCTGTGTTGAAGGAAATAAATGAAATGGAAACCCTTGACTTTTCATGATGCTACTTCAAGTACTTGGTCTAATATATTGCAAGGGCATCTTTTGCATCAAAAAGTTCATAAGGGACGAAACCCTTGATACAAATACCAAGATGTCTTACAGCAGAGTTAAGTACTTCTATCACAAATAACAAGGTACAAGCATATACCCATGTCTTGATACAGCCTGGTCTAATTTCATCATCATGTGTTCCTGAAAATTTGTTCTGTTTGCATCACCCATCACATGCCTGTACTTTTAAGGTTTAGGAAGAGTGATGGGGGTGGGGGGGGGGGGTGTAAAGGAAGTTAAAATCAACCTGAGTTTGCCAACCGTTTTTCTGTGTCCCCTCTCTAATATGGTACAAGGTATGGAAATCTATGCAAGTTTTACAAGGCTCCCATCCATCTGTTACCAAGGTTACAAAACCTAGGCAAAGCTATCAGCTCAACCAGACAAATAATCGTCTGGGTGCTATACTGTCTAGCTTTCCCATTATATAATCAGGAAACACAAGAGATCATCGATTCTGAAAACACATTCTTTCAATGATTATTTCATTGTATCTATCTTGATTTCATTTGTGTTCTTTTTAATCCCTCCTCATTACTGTGACAAATTTATCATCATCATCTGACCACTGGTTGGCTCACCATGGCATATTTCCTTAAACCTCACTTTTTCAATGAATCTTTACAGCCCTTGTAAACATTCATTGTGAAACCATCCCATGTAATAAACCAATAACAATTTAGTTCAATCTGGCATTATGTTATAAATAAATGAAACAATTTTTATACCAAATCCAAAAGATTGATAAAAGGGTTTCAACTCTGTTACACTTTACTCCCTGTCTGGGACAATATCTTGAAGTCATGCATTGTAAACATTGTGACTTCCGATATCGCAGACAACTTGTCAAATCGTGTTGAAAAGTATGTAGGATGTATCTTACATAATGTAAATGTTTGTAACTGCATTTTACTTTTTCACAGATGAATGTCCATCCTCATAATGATATGATTATCCTGGGTTTGAACATAAACTTTCTCCTGAATGATAAGCAGACAAACTCTACTCATGTTTACAGAGTGTTTTACCCGAGTTCACTTTAAGTTAATCCTGTTTTTCACAGCTTGTAGTAGTTTGTCTACAAATACCCTCTGGATTACCATGTAAATGCACAGTAAACCATGATTTTTTCCCTTACTCTCTCTATGAAAAAAAATTCCCAAGAAGTCCAATAAGCTAGTAGTAGCACCTTGCTACTTTAGATAATCAAATTCATCTTTTACCTACTACTAAAAGAGAGTCACAGCAAATGATTCCTCACTGTACATTGTATGTGTGTGTGGTAACTAGTGTAAGTTTGTGTACAGAAAATTTTACGTTAAAGATGAGCAACATAAAGTATACCAGATGGGACAAAATGAGGTGAAAATAGACTAAGGTTGACATGACGACGAATCAAAAACTCACCACGGGTTGAGGAAGAGAAACATTTTAGAATTTTAGTGATCAAGTTGACATGCCAACAAAACCAAAATTTTTGATAAAAGTAAAATTTGATGAGTTATTATACTAGAAATAATCATGGGAGTTTTAAGCCTATGACATGTATACACAATGTTGTTTGGACTGTACATATACGGAGTGTAGCCTGGATTCGAGTCGTGCAGATTTTGACTTTCACCTCCCCTCTCACCTACCATTTCCCTAAACAGTTGCATATTCAAACCTACAATTAGACACAGTGACATTTTATGATATGGAAATCATGTTTACATCATACTGCTTCACTCTCCTAGTTCATCTCACAGAAGGCACATTTAAAAAACCTCAATAAGATTTATGTTGGCTTTCTGGTCAAAGTTTCATTACTGTAAAATCAGTTAGTAGTAGGATAATGCTAGGCGTGAGGGGAGATCACAGTCAAAATGCACAGTCAGTCATACAACTTGACTCTATAGGGTTTAGTGTATAGTGAGTGTAATTTCAGCTAGGTAAATGACAACTTTTTTTCAACCAGACATAAACAGCAAAGCACGTTCTTGATAGGTGTGCCCCAAATCCTCAAAAAAATGAGTAATTTTGAAGACAATATGCCGCCATCTACTCAAGATTACAAACCAAAATATTCAAAAGTAGGTCAGTAGAATCGTTGTACTATAGTAGTAATACATTTGACATGTCAATCAAACCGCTCCAATATTTTGAATATTGATAAAAAATCCAGTCGTCAAATAACATTTTATTTGGCCAAGCATACATGTCGATGACACAAACAAATGCTACACAGGCCTTACTTACAAAGCCACTGTCAACCACACTGTCAAACATACAGTTTGTGTTCATACAGCTTGCGTTCATCGGTGTATATTTATAATATAACACGTGTAACATTCTTTATAAGGCTTGCTATATTCACGAAGTTACAAACTGAAATAGGACCTGAAAGTAGGGGACCGGGGAACGTCTCGTCGTCACGTACTACCCCATTGTCGATTTCTTGATACAACCAAACTAAAGAAAACACCATGTGTGTGTCATTCATTCAATGAATGCATGGGCATTTCATGGCGTAGTGTTCGGAACTCACGTGGGTTCCGTAGGAACTTGTTCCAACGTACGTAAACTCGGTCGGATCAATACTGTTCATATATTACGATGAATACTGTTTCGGTATAACTCCGAACAGAATATTGGTGACTCTCTTTGTCCAAACGTACCTGCCCCATGACTTTTAACCTAATGTATTCGCCAGAAGAGCTTCCTCCGTTGGTTCCGCTTCCCTCGGGTTTTTGTTCCTAAAACAAGCATTTTAAAAACAATTATTAATACGAATGAAAACGGTTAAACTGAGAGCTATATAAAAACCCTAAACCATACTAGTTAACTAGCAAAATGTGATATATTCAGGGTTTTCTGGATTACCTGATCAGACATCTTATGCCGTTTCGATTGCACACTTCGCAGAAGAGTAAAGATGGCGGCAAAACACCGGAAATGACCTTATAACAAAGAACTCTCATTTGGCGTATGAGGGCGCAATTTAAGCGGATTTAAGTCGCAATTGAAAATTGCTATATGAACAATTTTCATATTGTTTAGCCTTCTGTAAATTGAATTATTTCGTTTGAAAGTTTCGAGTAGTCTCAATATTTTTTATAATGTTTGGAAGTTATCAAAGTTTTCAAGTCCACAGAAAAAGAATTTTGTAATTTCAATTTCAAGGTGTTGTTTCTTTTTTTTAAATCAGCTAAGTTTTATGACCCTTACAGGATATCACATTGTGGGTTCAAAAAAAAAAAAAAAAAAAAAAAAAAAAAAAAAAAAAAAAACGGATTACATATGAATTGAAACCTGAAAAGTACAATTCCTTGACGAATTTACAAGAAATAATCCCCAAGAAAGATAAGTTAGATGCTTAAAAGTTTGAGTGCTCAGTAACACACTGCAAACACTACCGTAACGTTGTATACTCACAAACCCAAATATTGTGTACACTTTAGTTCATAATATAGTACGTATATATAACCACAGACCACGTATAATTATAAACCCATCCTGGGAGCGGCTCTGCACTCACCAACTCGTTTGGTAGGTCTGTGCAGCCCTGGTGGTGAGTCCCATGTCCCATTAAGACCAAAGAAATATATTGTCCTACCCCCTCATTTTAGACCAAAAGTTAGATAGATTGGTCCTATTTCCTCCGCTGAAAGCCCCCCCCCCCCCACTTAAACCAACGCTTGCCGCAGTTGGGACATTTTTTGATCAAGTAACCAGACTATAAAGATATATTCACTAAAAATTGGCCAATTACTTATGAAAAGACACTGTCTGTTATAAATCGGCGAAGGTGGTGACAACTTTAGTGAAAGCAAGCTTGGTTTTGAATCTGTGGCCATGTTAAAACTGTACTCGTTTGTAACTGTAATATCATTTTCAGACAACAACTATGTGTTCACTGCAAATTGTTCAAATACAAATAAGGAGAGCTTCTTCATATTAATCATATGTGGATTCAGTATACTCCAGTATTAACAGGCTGAAATCATTATCGCCGTTGAGGGCGCTGATGCTTGGGTGCAGAGCAAAAAATTTGATTTGATTTATTCATAGACCAGGGTCTATGATTTATTGTACATTATGCAGCTACAAAGAAAACACATTTACTCACAGATGATTCAATACTGTTCAGGATGTATGATATTATGAGAAAGTTATTGTATCTAACAAAATATTGTTTTAAATGTTCTAGTTGCAGATCAATACCCGAAAAACCTTACCCCGGAGCCGGGGAGGCCCGTCCCTACAAAGGAAAGCCAGCAATGTAAGTTGTGTCACATTCTTCCTTCAGTTTTAGCCACTCCAAGTCTCTGACACCTTTCCGTCACTCTCTTAAGATCTAACTCTATACATATTAACATCAACTTTCTCCGTTTACCCTGTATCCAATGTTCGTGTCTATTCACTTTCCGTCTTTCCATACTCGGCTGATCAAATCTGTAAACGACCCCCCTCACTTTTTGCACCCAATGCTTTGCTATCACTGAGATAAGGCGGATTTTAAATCCCCTTCTTTTTTGTCATTGTTAAATAAAGCACAGACAAGTAAGAAACTGTTTCTTAATTGCATATGGTTAAAACTAGCTGTACTAGCTGCAACGCGAACGTCTTTTTAAAAAACTATTTTGTCAGATACACTGACTTACTCATATTTCATAATATCGTTCACCCTGAAAAGTATTGAATCAACTGTAGATAAACCGTTGGCGTTGTGTAGCTGTACGCATGATATGGTACAGTAAATTCCATAATGGAAATTCTATGATTCCATCAACTTGAAATTGATAATTGAGTCCGCACCCTATAATCAGCGCCCTTAACGCGATCATGATTTCACCCTCAGGCTGTTACTGTATCGCTTATGGACAAAATCGACCTCGAGATCTTATTAACATACAAAATGTCTAATTGTTCGTTTTAACAATTTACAGTGTAGCATATATTGTGGTTGTCTGATAGGCAAAATATACTTTGGACCGCTTACAGCCAATACAGTTTTGAGAAGGTTGACGACAGCCATATATAGTATATCACTCAATCACGTATGTATGGACGCTGAAGTTGATTTTACACTGTTAGTTTGATGTGCACCCATACCGTACATCTCTGAAGTGGAGCAAGTGGGTGGGGGGGGGGGGTGTACTGTAATATACTATACTATATACTGACCCAGCCTAAGGCCTCCATGGTTTACCCAACTGGTGCTGGCATTTCATTATATTAATGATGTACTACGTGCATTAGTCGTTATTCTATATATCTAAAAAATATAATATTATTGTGATGTTGTAATTCTCTACTTGTGATGTTTATGTAGTTTTACCCTCATGTCATGGATTATAACTCAGTACATAAGACTACGAAGTCTAAGTATTTGAATCAAAAGCTGTTAATTCGGAAAACAATCACTGTGGGCGGCGAGGCCGGCCTGTTACCATGCGCCATCTGCGAGATCTGTTTTTATCATGTACATAATTTGAACTAGAATAGCCTGATGGTGAAATCTGCTAGTCACAAATCAAAGCGTCACGCAAAATATCAAAATCATAATATTGAATAACCATTGCATTATCGTTTACAAATTGGATTTTCTTGAGACTGGATTCTGCTTAGCCATCATCCTAACCATGGAAATGGAAGGTACAGGCGTTCAGTTTTTTCGTAAATGGACATCAAAGAGATTGGTGTTTCTGTTCGCCTTGTGTTTGATACTAACTGTATATATGGTATTCAGTCATGATATATTAACGTTTACACGTCCACCTTTAATGTTATCGGGTAGGATTGACACGACGATATATTCTAACAATTCTTCTGGTCCATCATGGCAGGGATCCGAATCCGAAGATGACGCTAATAATAGCCAAAGTGTAGTTACAGGCGTTCCTCTATTTAGAATAGGTAAGTAACGGGTGTCGGGAAATTGTTAGCTATATATAATTGCTTACAATATTTCAAAATCAATACGACTTAGTGATACCACATGTGACCCAGGCTGAATAGGTGATTTTATTTAAAAGAAATAAACACGTTAACGACGATGAAATGTTTTTCAAACGGGCAGTATGTACAAGGCGATCCGTGATCCCTTCCCCAATGGTACAAGTAATAATTCGTTACCCGCGCCTTCCCCCATGGGACAAATATTCACTCTGTCACAGATCCCCCAAACTCTACAAATGACCACATGGATATGTAACAGGGTGAATGAGTGAAGGTTAAAGAACAGGAATAGTAACAAAATGACGACCTATACATAGAACCTGAAGAATTTATTTCATTTTATAGATAAACGCTAGTAGCATTTGTAAACTACTGTTCATGA